>NW_020194684.1:6183564-6473820 GCF_002865645.1 Hyaloscypha bicolor E | reverse complement strand
TTTCTATTTATAAGTCTAATAAACTATACCTAAAATAGAACTAGTACTTTATTAAGGCCTTAAAGAAACTAAAGTATTACCTGAGGGTTTCTTATATAATTTTTAGAACTTATTTTTCCTTTTTTAATAGCCTTATAAATTAGAATTTACTAAATTAGAGTCTTTAGAAGCAGAATTACTTTTACTAGATTTCCTTATCTTTACTTTTCTTAATTTAGAATAAGTAATATATTTTATTTTCTAAGCTTTCTTAAGCTATTCGGAAATAGATATTATCTTATTTCCTAAAAAAATAGATATAAGTATCTAATAAGTCTTATAATTAGATAAAGTAATATTAAGAGTCCGGATCTGGTCTTTTTTAGAATATAGGTCCTAGTTAATTTCGAGACTAATTATCTAAATATATAACTTAGTAATTATTTTATTATCTTTTTAATAAAGATCTCGGAATTCCTTAAAAATATCTTATTAATAGATTTAAGGTACTTAGAGTATATTAGCTAAATAGGCCTTAAATTACTTCTAATAGACCTTATATAATAGTAGGCTTTACTTTATTATAGCTTTCTAAATATTATAAGGTTTATTCCTAAAAATACTTATAATAGAGTTAATTCTAGAAAAGTATTTATTATAAGTTTAAAGTTAGGTCCTAAAAATTATTTCCTAAAAAGATATAAATATTTTCTATTTCTTAAAAAACTTTCTATAATATAAATTAGATATCCGGACTTTAAGAAGCTTCTCTTAGTCTAAATATATCTTTAGGATATTATATAATAGCTTCTAATAAATAGTATTAAGATTACTCTTAAAGCTTATTATATTAGGAAAAGAAATAAGTTCTAATTCTATTTTAGGAAGTTCCTTAATAGAAATTACTAAGGAAAATAAGGTAAATTTATAAATAGAGTTTCTATAAAATATAGTAAATTATAAGATATTCCTAAAAATACTTTTATATTACTCTAATTATAAGATATATTAGTTAATTATATTTACTAATTCTTGCTTTTATTAGAGTACTTTAACTTTAATATATAAGCCCTATTTTATAGCTTAGGTAATAGTAATTCGAGTATTAATCTCGGTATCTTAATTATTACTAGGATTATTTATATTATTATTACTAGCTTTCGGAGGCTTCTAAGGGGCTCTATTAAAAGTATTAGACAAGCCTTTACTATTACCTATATTAGGATTAATTTATTTAATTTTCTTTATAGAAATAGCTTTAGTAAAAGATTATATATTTTTATATATTTTATAGATTTCGAGATATAATTACTTATTAAACTATTTTTTTTTAAGAATAAAGAGATTAGCTTATAAGGTATTTATTAGTAAGTAATAAGATAATAGAATAAATTAGTATATTATAAAACTATAATATTAAATTTAGTATAGAACTAATCTCTATTTTTCCTATAAGGTCTAGAGAAGCCCTTTTTAAATAGAAGGCCCTAATAATATATATATAATTAGTAATTTATAAACCTAATATATATAATATAAATAGTAATTAGTTAGGATATTAAAGGGCTACTAAACTCCCTAATTAATACCTATAATATTCGAGGTTTATTATATGCCCTTAAGTTATATATAACCCTATATATATTATATAAGCCTATAATCTTAAAGTATTTATTATAAATAATTATAATAAGATATATTTTTTTAAGCTCTGGTTTTATAAATATAAAAATATTAGCTTTTATAGCCTTATTTTTAGTATAGAATTTTATAAAATAACTCTTATATAATATATAGATTATATTAAAAAATAATAAATATATATACCTATATAGCCTAATAATATTAAGATTCTAATACTAAAAGAATTTAGTAAGAAGCTTAACTAGTACTTTAAGCTAGTATTTCAAGTTTTATTCTTAACTAAAGATAAATATAATTATTCTAGATAATAGATTTTATATATTTATAATAATTACTAGGTTTTTATTTTATTATATAGTTCTAGTAATACTAAATAGAAGTTTTTAATATAATAAATTAATACCTTTCGGAAAGGGGCTTTAGAAATACCTATTTATTTCCGAAATAATAAATAAAAAAACTTCTTAAAGGTTTTTAATTCTAATAAAGCTTTAGAACTTCCTAATCTTAGTAATATTAAATATTCTATTAATATAAATAGTATAGTCTTATATAGATCTTTATATAATTTATTAGAGACCTAACTAGAAGTATTATATTTATATTTATAGGATATATTTTATAAATATTAGATAAGGCCTAATAAAAGCCTAATAAGAATACTTATTTTTTTTATTTCTAAGAAAAATAAAGAACTATATTTTTATATTAATTATTATAGACTTAACTAAATTATAATTAAAAATTAGTATTTATTTCTTTTTATTAATAAAACCCTTAATTAGCTCTAAGAAACCAAGATTTTTATAAAGCTAAATCTTAAGAATATATATTATTAGATAAGAATTTATAAAGAATATAAATAAAAAATAGCTTTTAGAACTTATTATAACTATTTTAAATATCTTATAATATTTTTTAGACTAGCTAATATACTAGCCATATTTTAAATATATATTAATACTATATTTATAAGGCTTCTAAATTATTTTATAATTATTTATTTAGATAATATTCTTATTTATTTCTAAAATAAAAATAAATACTATAATTATATTTACTAGATATTTACTAGGCTATATAAAAATAATCTATTTTATAAATTTAGTAAATATAAGTTTAATATTAAGGAAATTAAATTTTTGGGCTTTTTTATTAGAATAGAAAATATTTATATAAATTCTAAATAAATTTATAGTATTATTAAATAGCTAAAACCAGAATTATTTTATAATATTTAAGTATTTTTTAGATTTACTAATTTCTATTATAGGTTTATTTACTATTATTCTTAGGTAACTATAGGCTTAATAAATCTCTTAAAAAAAATAGAAAAGAGCCAGAAATCCGGTTTCTTTATATAAATAAATAAAGTAGCTAAAAGCTTTAAGACTTTAAAAAAAGCTTTTATTATAATATTTATTCTAGTTTATTTTAACTTTTTTAAGAAGATTTATATTAAAATTAATATATTAAAATTTATAATTACTAGTATTATTTTATAATAAATTAATTCTAGTAATAGCCCAAAAAAATACTAGTATTTAGTAATATTCTAGTTCCAGAAACTTTCTAGAACTAAATATAACTATAATATTTATAATAGGAAGCTACTTATAATTATTAAAGCCTTTAAATATTAATACTATTATCTTAAAAAGTTCAGGTTTATAATTAAGGTTATTATAAACTATAATAACCTCTAATATTTTATAGAAATAAAATATCTAAAAAACTATTAAATATATTAGGTAATATATCTTATAATATATAATTTTAATATTATTTACTATAGAAGTGCTTTAAATCTAGTAAATAGATCTAATAAAAGACCTAATTATAAAGAAAATCCTATTAATATAACTTGGCTTCTAATTTTTTAAAATAAATTAAAGAAAGCTTTTATAATTATAATTTAGAAATTCTTATAAATATCTAAAAAATCTCTTTTTTAAAATAGGTATTATTTAATACTTATTATATTTATAATAGCTAAAAAGAAATATTTATTATAAAACAAATAGATAGATTATTTTATAAATCCCTTAACTATAGAATTAGTTAAGAAGTAAAATATAAGGAAATGCCTTAAAGGCTCTACTACTATAGCTAAGGTAATAAGGGTATTTATAATTATATTATTTAATAAAACTAAAGACTTTTTAGTTTTTTGAGTTTTTAAATTAGATAATTATAAATACCTAATTTCTTATATATAAATATATATAACTACTAAAAGAGCTATAGTACTAGCTCCTTTATTTAAATCTCTTTTAGATATTATTTAAGTAGCTTAGAGAAATAATTCTTAATATTAAAATATTATAAAATAGAGACTTAGTAAAAAAAATACTAAAAAAAAAGAAATCTAGAAAAATAATTCGAGCCTATTTAAGTACTATTTAAGAATTATTATATCTAATAATCCCGCTTTATATTAAAAAGTTATAAAGCTTTATTATAATAATCTAATAGCTAGATACTATAAAATAAAAAAGACTCTCAAGTTCCTTAGAAAGTTCTAATATTAGGAAAATATAAAAAGAAATATTTATAATTATTATTAAAAATATAATATTTACTAGAGAATTAAGATAAAGAGGCATTTACTATATAGTCTATTTAGTAATTTATTATAGCCTAAAAGACCTTGAAATAAGATCTCTATAGATTTTATTATAGGTTTACTATTATATAAGAACCTAGTAAAAGATCCCGATTTTAATATAATTCTTATAATTATTAACTAGTATTTTAAAATAATAAGATATATTATATATTATAAAATTATTAATTCTCTAAAGCTTACTAAAATTATATAGAAATATATTTTCTCGATTTTTGGCTCTTTTAATAGAATTATTTCCGACCGAGAAATAGTATTTACTAGCTAGGTCTAGTCTGCTTTTTACTTTTATTTAATATATAAATAGTATTTAAATATAGCTTATTATTCTTAAATAAATAATTAAATAGAAAAATAAAACTAGGCCCTAAAATACTATTTAAGATATTATTATAATATCTAAAAAAATAACTAATTTAAAAAGTTATCTTTTATAAAATTTATATATAATAACTTAAAATATTAGGTTTTATAAAATATATCTTTCTATATATATTATAAATACTATTTTTAATTTCTATAAAATCCTGAAAATAGAATTATAAAAAAAATACTAGCTATATATAAAAGGCTAGAAATCTTTAAAATAAAATAGAAAAAGCTTAAGAATTTATAATATTATATATAAAATAACCGGGAAACTTATTATAATAAGTACTAGTTAGCTAAATACTACTTTAAAAAAATCTAGATAATACTATTAATAAGAAATATTAAACTTAAAATAGGAAAGCTTAAGCCAAAATTTATAAATTTATTTAGAATTCTTAAATATATCAGTAATTTGGTATATAAGTTAGAATTATTAAATATATATAATTATTTATATTTAATTTTCTATATTTTCTTTTTTAAAAAATATATAATAAAAAAGAATTAGAAGCTATATTTATATTTTTCTAGAGAACTTCCGAAATTAGTAAATAATAATAAAAAATAAGAATAAAAAATAAAAGCTATTATTAATTACTAATAAAATAATAAAAATAAAGAATAATAGTATTTAATTAAATAAAAAGCCTGGCTTAAAGATTATAATACCTAGTTACTTGCTTTTTCTAATCTTAAAAATTCTAAGAAATTTCTAAAATTATATAATTAAAACTATAATTTAGAATCTAAAACTACTTTTTAATAATTTCTTAAAATTAAAAAGAATTCTGGACTATTAAGAAAAAGGCTATTTAAAAGAAAAAAAGAACCTAAATAGCTAAAAAAAGACCCGGAATAATAATAAAAATATTTTTTTCCTGGGTTTTTTATTTATAAAGGTTTTCTAGGATTTTATTAAGGCTTATAAGAATTATATTTAAATTATTAGAAAAAGGTTTAGAATTAAAAAAGATTTATTATAAATAAACTAGCTATAAATATCTTAAATAAATAAACTCTAATTCTTATAAATTCCTAATTCCTAAAATAAAAATACTAAATACTAGTCCTATTTAGAACTTAGTAAAGAATTAGCTAATACTTTCCGGAATTTACTTATTTCTTAATAAGATATAGTTATATTATAATAATATTAGTATTAAGGATATTAAAAGAAGTAAATAAGGAACTTATAATAGCTATATATATTTTATAAAAGGCCCAAACTTCTGAAATTAGGTCTTAAATAGCTATAAGTATTATATTATTAGTATTTAAAATACTAGTAATAAACTATTTAGTAATTTTAGTAATAAGCTTAGTAATAAGATTAATATTTTAAAGATAAATATTATAGTATTTTTTTAAGAAATTAGTAAATACCTAAATATATTAGAAAAAACTTACTTTTAGGATACTAACCTAAATAATAATATTATTTGCCTTATTAAAATAGAAAGAAGAATTTTAAAGCTTATTAGTATTTTTCTAGTCTTTAAAAACCTAATTAATAGTATTATTCTTATTAGTATAATATTATTTAGGATATATTTCAAGAAATTTCTTAAAAATTATAATAGTATTTTTCTAGAACTAGTAAGTCTCTAATAAGTAATAAGAAATCTGAAATTATATTAGCTTTAATAGATATTAAAGCTAAAGAACTTATTAATATATAAGATTTAGAACCCTTATTATAATAGTTATAATTCTTCTTACTAAATATTATAATATATAAGATAAAGAAATTAATAAATAAATACTTGAAATATTTTAAGTATTTACTAGTAATAAGAAAGAAAACTATAAAATTACCTTTATACTTATTATTATAGGAATAAATAATAAAGCCAGAAGAAAATATTATAGAATTAATTAAAAATAATTAAAAAAGACTTAGAGAAAGATAGAAAAAAAGGCTAGAAAGTAATAATAAAAAAAGTTATATATATAGTTATTAAAAAGAAAAAGAATATATAGTAATATAAAGAGATTCTTTTATAGAAATAGAGAATTACCTAGATTAATTACTAGTTTTTATACTAATTCTAATTAGAAACTAATATAACTAATTAATATATACTTCTAGAAGCCTATAAATAATCTCTAGGATCTCAGAAATATTTATATAAGTTTCTTATATAAATATTTATTAAATACTTTCTATATAGCTATTTAGATTATTCTAATATAAGATCTAATAGGTAATATTAATTTTATAAGATAATACTTTAGTACTTTAGATTAAGCTAATTAGAATACTTAGATCCTAAATAAAATTATAATTACTAGCTAGCTTTTATATCTGGAATATAATTACTTTTCTTTCTTACTTATTTAGCCCTAATCTAATTAGATAATTTTTATATTTATTATCTAGATTATATTAGTAAAACTATTTCCTAAAATACTAGAAGTTTATATTAATTAAATAAATAATTAATTAAATATTTACTAGAATAAATTAATAAATCTTAGGAATAAGATTCTAGAAAGGAAATATAATTATAATATATATAAGATTATATATAACTTAAGAATATATAATAAACCTCGAATATTACGGGTATTAATTAGAGAGTTTAGTAGCCTTTTAATATTTCAATTAATTACTATTTATATTATATATATTATATTTATAAATTACTAATTATATATATATTATTAGGGTCTCCTATTTAGAAAGGGCTTTCCTGGACCTTATAGGAAGAATAGAGATTAGTTCTATACTAAATTTAATACTATAGTTTTATAATATACTAATTTATTCTATTATCTTATTACTTATTAATAAATACCTTATACTAGTTCTATTAAGAAAAGAGCTCTTTATAAGAGTACCAAGTTAGCTAATCGGAATATATCCCGGTATATATAACCTAAACTATAAAATACCGGAAAATTAATAAAACTAGCTAAATATAATATATACTAATATACTAGTAAAATAATAAAAAATCAGAAACATTTTATTTATATTTAAAAAGAATAATTCTATTAGTCTATTAAGGAATTCTTAACTATATAATCTCGGAAAAATCTAAAACTAATCTAGTTAAAGAAATACTAAAATCCTTAAAATATTAATATAATAGTATTAACTTTTTTTATTTTAATTTTTAATTTTTAAATAATATTTTAAAGCTTAATTATATAAAGTTAAAATTTAAGTTTTAAGTTTTTTAAATTAATTATTATTATATAATTAATTATTAAATAATTTTAATTTATAATAGTATAAGTTTTTATATTAAAATAAAAATATATAATAATATTAATATATTCTAAAATAATAAAGAAGGCTTTATAAAGCTAATATAAAAGAAACTAAAAAGATAAAAAGAAGAAAAGGAAAAAAGAGCAGGAAAAACCTTTATATATAAGAATAGGATTATGCCCTTATAGTAGATTCTAGAGAAAGGGACTATATTTTAATAGCAGACTATATATATAATCCTACTTATTATATATATAATATATAATTAAATTAGTACTATTTTTTAAAATATTAAGTAACTAAGTTTAGTTATTTTTTATAGATAATTAATAACTTTGGAAGTAATAGGTTAGAAAATGCTCTAGGCTACTAATGAATAAGAGTATTACATGGCAACTATGTACTAGTAGTCACGTGCAGGCTCACGTGACTACATTCCTGTATTTAAGCTTTGGCCACTCGTGCCACACCTCTCTTTCCTCTTGATCTATTAATATATTATTATTATAATACAATAACAATGTTTTATTATAATAAAGAGGTTCCTATCTCAATCTTGTAGTGAAGTACCCCGCTCGCAATATCAAGCAAAGATTCTCTAGCCAATTATTCTTAGCCGCCCTCAGACCAGTGTGGGCTCCGATAAATTATCGATCGGGATTATCGATTAGTAATCATTATCGGCTAATCGATCGATAAACGATCGATATCGATAATTATCGTTGATAAAAGTGGGCCCCAGCTATTAAGCGAGCCCTATTACATGAACATCTCGCTTTCTAGTTCAATTATAAACCGATTAGTATAAAGATTAGTATAAAAGTAGACTATTATTACTATACTATTATATTCTATTTAATAGTCTATTATATAATATAGATAATATAATTATTGCTAATACTATTAATGCAATGGGGCTCGCTTAATGGCTGGGCCCGCTTTTATCAATAATTCTGTTGATAAAAGTGGGCCCAGCCAGCCATTAAGCGAGCCCATCGATAATTCCATCGATAATAGTGGGTCCCAGGGCCTTGGCAATACTACAGGGCCACTACAGGGCCACTACAGGGCCAATACGCTATATTTATAGGCCTTATACCGCCTTTACTAAATCGGAATTCTGCTATAGTAAAGAAAAGGTGGTATGAGGCCTATAAATATAGCGCATTGGCCCTGTAGTGGCCCTGTAGTATTGCCAAGGCCTTAGTTCGATAATTATCGTAATCGATGGTCGATTATCGATTATCGAAAAATTAGCGCGATTATCTAATCGTCGCTTATCGAGCTTATCGGAGCCCACACTGCTCAGACACCTGATGCCTAAAAGTAGTTGGTTCGACCCTTTGACCGAAGCAAATCTTGTGACTTGTTTATAACAAAACGAACTAACTTGCGGCCCTTAGTAGGCCTTCCGTCGGCCAGCCTGGGTGACTAGAGAAAATCCTGCCCAGGTCGCGACACCGGTGCTATCCAGGAAGAGGTAACCTAACGCTGTGTCTACCTCTCCCATTAAGCATACCCAAGGCGCCATGGCTGGAGGAAAGCTGGTCTCGCGACTGAAATTTCTCTTCAGCAGTAAGCATTCCGCCTCGAAGAGTTTAGAGAGTCCGAAAGACAACGCCAAACAAGATGAACCGTACATCCTGGATGCCCAATCCGCACCAGTTTCTTCGAATACAGAACCACGACCTGGTCAACAGATTGCGGTCGCTGAAGGTGCTCCAATTGTTCCAGTTGCCGGAACAGACTCTACCGCCAAAAAAACCTCTTCGCCGAAGGACGATGCCACTGTTCTACCCGTGTCCGAGGAAGCCTACGACCAAACTCATGGTGCCTCATCTCTAGGCAGTACCGACGCCCCTATCCTCCATCCACAGCCTCAGGGTCCGCTTGCAGAGCCTCTTCCAAAGACGGCCGCGTCCGGAACACCCTCGCTCGGCGGAGATACCTTAGAAGAAGCGGGAAATTCGAGCCAAGTTCCACCGTCTGCGAAGACAACTTCCAGTGATCGTAAGCTGTGGGACAAGGCCATAGACCAGCTGCAGAAGTCTAAAGAAGACCCCAATATCGTGGCCGTCGTCAATGAATTCACAGTGAAGGTAGCCAACAGCAACGCTGCGGAAAACAGCCCTAGCCCAAAGGACTTCGCCAAGGATATCAAGAAGGAAATGGAGCTGGAAATCAAGGGACAACCTAATAACAGCAAAACACATCACTTTGTCGAAAAGACTATCTCAATCCTGAACAAGTTTGTTTCCGTGGGCGATGTTGCTGTCACATTCGATCCTGTTCATGCTGCTCTGCCATGGGCTGCTGTCCGCTTTGTTCTCCAGGTAAGCAGCTCTCAGACCCTACAGCCTGGACAAATCGGGCGCAGCTACCTTGGAGGGTCTAGCTAATCTTTATAGATCTTGACAGCCAGCAGTGAGCTGAGAACGCAACTCCTCGGCGGTATTGCCAAGGTTACCTCGCTAGTCTTGCAGTGCGGCATATACCAGGAATTATACATGGGTCCTAATTTCACCCTCCGGCCGCTAGAAGACTCGTTGGTCGATCTAGAAACATCTATAGTCCGAGCCTACGCCAAATCGCAGCTCTTTCTCGGCTTCGCAATCCAGCGCCAACGGAGTTGGAGCAAGGCGTTAAATGCTCCCTTCAAGCTTGACGATGTGTCGAAGTATGTAGAGCGTCTAGTGGAGAGCGGAGACCAACTTGCGCTTGCTGCAGATAATTGCGAGAAACAATGCAGCTATTTGAATCGGGCAGCAGTCAAGAACCTGCGAGACCTCGCAAAAGAGTCCCGCCAGGCCATCGGCAGCGTATTGTACGTTACGAACAAATACTCGGCGAGAGCAACACTGATACGCTCTGTAGGAATACATTGATTCAGGTAGATAAACAACTCAACCAGATCGCCACCAGAGACGAAATGAGGCAGATGTTTCAGGAGTACCAGGCGCCTTCTCAGGCGCCTTCCAAGGCGCGGGCTGCCATATTCATGGTGGATTTCGATCGCGACACTAAGTCTCTCGTATCGCGAGAAAACATCTATGACAGTATCTCACGAGGCTTCGGCTCAGGAAACCACGTCGCTCTGTGGGGCCTTGGTGGCGTTGGGTGAGTTCTCCTTACGACTGTGGAGACTGCAAGTTGTATTCTTGGAAAGGTTAACGACATGCAATAGAAAGTCCCGAATCGCTATCGAATTTCTCTATCGGACAGCGAATGACGATCCCGGACAGTCTATTTATTGGGTTTCCGCTGCCAGCTCCTCCCGCTTTCTCGACTCCTTGCGTAGCATCATGAGGTGGATTCCAGAGGAAACACTCGAGAAACTCGAAAAGTTCAACACCTCCACCGTAGGCGACACCAAGATTTTGGACGTCCCCCAGTTGATCAACGACTGGTTATCACATCCTCAGAGCGGCCCTTGGCTGCTTATCCTCGATAATGCAGACACCGCGGAGATATTTGAAAAAGACGAGTCGCAGAAACACCCATATATCTGGTATATCCCCAAATCGAGAGGTCGCGTACTAATGACTACGCGGAGTCGTGGTATCGCTGAACGGCTTGTCAACCAAGATTCGGGCGTGATCCACGTCCCGCTCATGTCAACCACTGAAGCCGTTGACCTGTTCAAATCGAGCCTCCCGAACGACACGACCCCAGTTTCAAAGGTGGAAGATCTCGCCAAAGCCCTTGACTTCCTTCCCCTGGCCATCATGCAGGCTGTCGCATACATCCGCTCTTTCAAGCCTTTGATGAGCATCGGGGGATACCTGACCCTGTTCCAGAAGACCGAGGCAGAGGAAGAGCGGCTTCTGCAAAGAGATTTCTCCGACGCAGTTAGGGACCCGGATGATCTGACGAATGCAGTCATTATTACTTGGCAACTCAACTTCGGCCAGATAGTACACTATGGACACGCCACGACCGGTGTCATTTCCTACCTTGCTGTACTCGATCGAGAAACTATACCGATGTTCCTCCTGACGGCCATCTGGACCCAGAATGATCTAGTTGAAGATGTTGGACTGCTTGTCCAGTATTCATTCATTTTCGAAGCAGCATCTCCTGCCCAGGCACCCGAGGAGAACATGTGGAGCATCCATCGCCTGGTCCACCGCACAATGAGAATCTGGTTGCGCAACGGAGGGCAAGAAGAGCACTGGCAACAGAAAGCGGTAGAAGTACTCAGCAACACATTCTCGGCTGCGATCCATGCCAGGATATGGTGGCAAGCGCGGCTTTTACTTCCCCACGTCCGGTTGGCCCTATCATACCCGGCAGCTTCGAGCGCTGCGACTTCAACACTTCGAGAAATGGTTGCCGAGTTTGAGCGTCCTAGGTGGCTTTCGATAGGTAGGGAGACATCCGAGTCCGCGGCAATCCAGGCAAGGCAAAACGATATCGAAGGATCGTTCAAATGGCTATTCAACCAGGAGCAATTTGTCAGTTGGCTGCACGGTGGGCTTCCGATGCTATTCCTTCTCGGTGAGCGGGGAAGTGGAAAGACAGCGCTATGGTAGATGCTTTGAGTCCCGCACCTTGCTCACACCCGGCTGATCGTGACATAGTTCCCGCGTAGTCAGATATCTCTCCGACCCGAACAATAGTGCGGACGGAGCTCACGTTCTGTATTATTTCACCACGTCAAAATCGGCGAATCAGTTCTCAGACTGTTTGCAGACTCTTCTTCATCAACTCTGGGCTGATAGGGAAGATATTCCAGATGATGTTCGCTTTGTCTTGGCCGCCATCTCGGCGCCACAAGAAACCCCCACGACGCAATCCCTAATTTCAACACTGTGCCTGGCCTTGGACCGCACTGCTGAGGATGTGTATATCATCCTTGACGGAATCCCCGGCTCCGACCTGCAACAAACGCTTCCGTTTTTTCAATCGCTGAAGGCCGACAGGCGGCGCATTATGATCGCCAGCCGTCCCTTCCCGATGTTCGAGTTCATCCAACCTCATGCGCAGATAAGAATTGACGACTTCACGAACTTCGACTTCGAAATTCTTATATCAAATCGGCTAAAGAATATAAACATGCCGGATGAGATTAGGCATAGAATAACGGAGCGATTGTTATACTCCGCAGAAGGAAGGTAAGAATTTTCACTAGAAGAAGCAATTTAATTGACTGACTTCGTTAGCATTCTATGGCTCAAGCTTGTATTGAAAGTTATCGAAAAAGAGCTTCAGAGTGGATCAAGTTTCCATAAATTAGAAGAAGCAATAGCTTCCACGCCGAGAAGCCTTGACGCCCTCTATAACCACGCCTTGGATCGCATAGAAGACCTCGAGCGAAATCAAGCAGAGAATATCTTCGCGTGGCTTGCGTTCACCTTCCGGCCGCTCAGCTGTGAAGAATTTATCGAGGCGTTAGCCCCGCAAGACTCACACTCGGGCGAAAATCTCGTCCCGGAACGTCTCGAGGCCGTAGCCGACCGATTGGTCGCTTCTGTTTCCAGCTTGGTAGAGGTTAGGGACGGGATAGTGCAGCTGGCTCATCCAACCGTACGAGAGTTTCTCCTGTACGAACCGTCCCGCCTAGGCCTCAGCGAGCAACTTGCCCACACGCGAATTCTATCCACATGTTTCAAGACCCTATTGGACGAACCTGACGTCACGAGACCGCATTTTCTCGGCTACGCCGCGAAGTACTGGACAAAACATCTAGAAGCCGTAGTCCAGATACTAGGGGGGAGTGACTCTCTCCCTCCAGACACCGTAAATGCTTGGAAGAAGTTATTCAATGTTACTCAACCCCGGTTTTTCCTGCGTTGGGTTCGTTATTACGATCCGCTGGACCCTGAAGCTGACCCGAGCCAGCGGCTCGCTCGCACACTCGAGGATTTTCCTTCACAGAAAACGTATATGGAAACCATAAGCACGGATGTCAGGGCTGCGATCGAGGCAGAGGAGCAACTAGGGAGAAAAGAAGAAGAAGGAGAAGAGACAGAGAGGTTGTCTTGAATATATATAATAGTATATGTCAGGTAACTAGTAAGCCTGTGCTAAGCATGTGACTGGGGATTTCTATCAGGTTTGTTGCAATGTTTTGGAGGTTGACGGCTTAATTTTTCAGCTCACGCGGGGTAAGCACTCTATATATACATCCGGTATATAAACTACAGTGTACCAGCGTACACTCAGTTCCAACAAGGTTCGTCACATAAAGTACATTATACTCTAAAAACTCTGACTCTAACTTATATACCTATGTATTAAATAATTATCTACGACCGCTAAAACTTATCGCACGTAATCTCGTCTCGACTATATACTCTTTATTCTAATATTTTGTATCTTAATTATTTCTAGTCATATGATATTAATGACAGGCAGAATCCTATAAAATCGCCAAATGTGGTTAGATTTAGACGGTGGGTTTGGACGGCAAATCTCTCTCCTTGAATAAGATCTTTATGCTCCACCGCCGGGCGATTACCAATGAATGACCATGAATCCATTTTTATAAGGGTCTAGTTCGGGATCCTTAGGAGCCTGTTTGGGCTCCCCAGGGATCATCGCCAAAACTTGACAAAGATGAGATAAAATGTCCTAGTCTGCATCTAGCCTAATAGGAGAACAGATGCATGAGTGCGTAGTAGGTACTGCTCAGGGACAGTTTAGGTTGCTCAGGCAGCTCAGGTGAGCTAGGTGAAGAGAGGGTGAGCCAAGGGTGATTAGCGCCCGAGTAGAAGCGGCGAGCTTACTAACCGACCTTGGGACGAAGAAAAAAAAGAGTTGTGTTCAACTGCCGATACAACAGCAATAAAACCTCTGTAAGAATGTGGGACAGTGACAAGAACGAAATCAGACTGGACCACTGCTCCGACTCCATTGAACTGTTGTAGCTGGTCATAATACGCAATGCCAGCCAAGGTGGTGAGAATGCTCTGCAGGGCAAAAGCTATACTTCCACCTTGCTGCAGAATTTCTTGCACGAGTGCTGTGAGGGATGGATCAGCTCGAAAGGAGGTCAGGCCTGTCCACGACCCGGAATCGCGTTGCCCGCCATATATAATAGCTGTGCACGGGGAGTCAATCCCTCCAATCACAGGCTGTTCGACACCTTGAACAGGGCCAAACATGTTGGCAAAATCTAGCGCAAAAGAAGTTCGTTCACTAGCTATTCCATCAAAATGATAATCACCTGGTCCGGGGAGCCAAGAGCCTCGTTTTTTCAATTGCAAAATCCCTCTCTCCGAATCACTTTCCGAGAATAAGGGGGCTAGATTAGCTGGCTGCCCGAGTTGTTTGCGAATCCGACCATACTGGTAAACTTGCTTTTCAGAGTCGTATTCAGGGATGGGCTCAGTTCGATTTTCGTTTCCAATGGCCTCGATAGCCAAGTCAGCGGTCTCGAATGCAGTGAAACAAAGCGTTGTACTCAGTCTGAGAGAACCATTGGAAGTGAATAAGAGGTCTTGCCACTCGTTGTGGTTGCTGAAAAATAGGGGTCGATTTCCGGGCCCGAAGAGATCACTATGCTGGTCGCCAGATTCTGGTGTTACTCCGCTCAACCAGTCAATAAGGCCGCCCTTTGAGATGTTCACCACGATATACATAGACCAAGAGTTGAAGAAACTCGTTGAATTGAACGCATTTGCCAGGTATCCAGTTGTTGTAGTTGGCTGGCAGATCGAGAGACGCCAGTCTTGCAGTGAAGTTGGTGATAACGCCAGAGGCAGTACGCATTTGAATTGAGCAGGCGTCCTGTTTTCCCAAGTTTGATTGGATTCAGCTCCATTTCCAGACTCGAAGAAGAGGTTCGTGGTATTCGATGCTGCAGTTACTTGACCACCTAAAGCCATTGTGTCCTTGATGAGATGGAGTGAATGATTTGTCATGTTTGGCGGCATGCAAACAACCCGGGAATCAAGGACGGTTGCAATCCCATTGTAAGACCTGATGTTGGACCGAGCTTGCTGATCCTGCAATGGAAGAAAAGCTCTGAGAGTGAACCCTGTGTCTGATATACCGTCTTGTTGAGTACTGTCAGCAACATCCTCGTGGTATTCGGCAAATGCTGGATAGAAAGGTGCCTTTATTTTCCAACTCGTTCCTCGAGGCACAACAGGGATATACCGGAAGCCATCGGTACCATTTATATAGACGAAATTGGTCGCTGCGGTGTAATTCCTGCTGGAGCTTGGGATTAGACTAGAGCTCAGATCAGCTAGCAGTGTCGTTGATGTAAACTGCACAAGAACAGTTGTGATTGTCAGAACAACTGCAAGAATAGGGAGGAGCATCCGTTGTCGAAAGTTTCCTCTTTTCCAGGCAGCAGTCAACATTGACCAAGTGAAGAAGTAGGGCCCAGAAGTCGCATTTCGCATGCCTGAGATTGATGCCGCGGAAAGAATGTGAACCTCCATCTGCTCTAAGGCTACACTCGCTAGCATGGAAGTGGCAACTCCTGCTTGTAGTGATACTGCATTTCTTACAGCAAGCGCTGACAGAGATACAGCTCTTGTAAACCAATTTTGAGTGGCGATATTGTTCCAGGTATGATTTGACCAGTTTCCAAACCAGAGGAAAGCGAGAAATCCAATGGCTGCAAGTAAAACAACAAGGCCTCCGACGAGAAATATACTGGAAAGCCAACCAAACTTCTCCCAGGTACTGAACACGTATTGTTGTGCTGATGTTTTTGCTACGGGAGGCAACGTTTTCATTGCTGCTTCCACACCAGCAACCGCTTGGGCATGTTCGGTCTGTCCACCTGCTGCTCCGGGGCTGCTATTGTCGCTTTCATTTCTGCCATGCGGACTTTCGTCTGGGATTTCTGCGTCGAAAGTGTCCCTCGCCCTCAGATCCGGCACCACTTCAAATACATCATGAGGGGCGCGCCTATTTTCTCTAGTAGCTGGTGAAACTTCTGTAACTTGAGGACCGCTTGGCACGGATATTCCACTCCTGTCAACGCATCTGTCGAGGAGGCTCTTTCGTTTGATGGCCGAAGTGGAACTGGATGGGCCGAGGAATCAAAGATAGGAGCCTCCTCTGCCGGACCCGAATCCTGTGTCGGGCCTGACATATTCGTGGCGAGGCAAGTTTTCAGAAGGTTGATCTGCCATTAAAGATGTAAGTATCTAGTTGAAGGCATGCTCAAAAACCAAGAAATTCTTAGCTGAAAGTCTGGACTCGGGACCCTGCGTGGCGTAACGTTGAAGCTGGAGGTGGCTGAAGCCACAGTGGCAAAACTTGAAAGTTTATTCGACGATTGGTGTACCATCACGTTCCTTTTCAGCAATAATTAGCGACTGAGCGCAGCAAGGCATTTTGATCAGCGACCTGTTTTCCCCCACGGTTTCTATTTGAAATTAGCCGTTAGGATTTCGATGCCCCTCAATTGACTTGATACCGCCTTCACAGCCCAACAACCTTTCACTCAAGATAGCAAGGAATCAAGAAACAACAAGAATGCGGCTTCATAACAACTTCTTCCTTCTGAGTCTTTTCGTCTTCCTCGAGGGGTGTGTGGCGCAACAGTGCACAAATGTCGGCACGGCATTTTGCGTCGAACCATCCTTCAAGGGGAACATTATACTTCGCTGCACAAAATCAAGTGGGTCTTCACCCAGCCTGGAAACTGTGACGACAAGTGAGTCTCAGCACAGATACTCAAATTGTCAACCATCTCACATTGACTTCTGGGTAGTCTCCGCGATGTCCCGCCAATCGGAATAAAAGATGCTTTCTGTTGGGAAAGCTCACCTACAACTGGTGACGCTCAGTGCACCTTTGATTGCGTTGCCGTGACGGCTGCAAACGGAACAACATTCTTCCCTCTGGTAGGTTCGATTAAGCTCTACTCTTGGCTCAGCCTGATGACTTTGGTTACAGGGATGTAGCAGAGGCAATACGGTTGTGTCAAGTCAGCCCTCTAGTACTTCACTGCTCTATCCTTCAAGTACCAGTACCCAGGTTACAACAACCACAACGTCGTCGTCCCCAACGACGTCCACCAAGTCGAATATCGCAGCCGCCGTTAAAATCCGGGTAATTCATGCCATTCTGGCTGCACTTGCTACATCGGGCACAAGTTATATAGCATTCTAGGAGCGTGGAGTTAGTAACGAGAAAGATATGATATTGAAATAGTATGGAGGAAAATGCAACGAAAATTCAAAGCGTGACTTTCCCTTCAGCCATGTACCAGTGTTATAGATCCACCTGGAATATTCACGTGATGCGCAACAAGACCACAGGAGGAAATGATTCACTCTCATAATCCTGTCTTAACTCGAGATTGGTGGACATTCCCATTGTACCAGTTCGGCCCCGTACATTGAGACGATATGCAACAAAACTATGGAATTGACATGGTCCCGTTTTCCAGCTCAGAAAGTAGAGATCCTGAAATTCACCACAACATTTTGGCCATCTAAATGTCCTGTCGCGACTTCGGACGTGATGCACAACCATGCACTCGCTTTTACGCAGGGCCAACAGGCTAGAAAAATGCAATGATACTCAATTACCAACATCTGAACTCATCCTCTTCTACTCTAACATAAAATCGGTATTCACAACCACCGCAACTCAACGCCCTCTTTTGCCTTGGAAAAGTGGCACTCAAACCCAACCACAACAAAGCACACGACCCTGAACGCCAAATGAAGAACCATGCTCTCAAAAAAGTTGACAAGGGATGCAATTATTCCATGTCGTACTCCGCATCTCTGGCAAGATCGGCAGCTTCCGAGACGATGAAAATGAGACGTGTGCCGTTGCTTGCTGTTTGCCAAATCTGTAGATAACACGTTAGTAAAGTTTTAGGGTGAAAGGGCACGGATAAAGGTAGACTCACGTCCAAATTTGTGTACTCCATAACAGCAGTCTGCCATTGATCCCTCGTAAACCCTTTGGCAATAACTCTCTCCTCCACCTTCCTCATACTCAACTCCATTCCACCCGCCTCATCTTCATCCTCATCTGCATCCTCTGGTCTGCATTGTCCACTCTCAGCCAACCCTCTCACCAGGTTGTAGATGCGTGAGCTGGGTGACATGTCTCGGCCGTAATTGCCTTGGTCTTGGTACAAGGATTCCTTGGAGGCTTCGATGAGACGGAGGGCTTCGTCGACATCGTCTTGAACGACTTCTTCGCTGAAGCGGAGTCGAGCGAGGGCTTGTGCGAGACGCAGTATGCCGAGAAGGGTACGTGGTGAGGTGTGGGCGAACTGCTTTTTGTTCTTCTCGTCGCGGGATTGCTGTTCTCGCATCTTCACATAGGCTTTGACCATGTATTCAGAAACAGCAGTGGGGACGATGGGACGGAAGGTTCGCGCCTGTGCGACGTATTGGCGGACTTCGTGGGGAGTGAAGACGACACCGTCGGTGTCAGGGTGCTTATTGTTCATGTGGACGTAGGTAACGTGACGGGCGAGGAGTGCATCGGTATCTCTTGTTGGTGTATCGAGGATAAGGAAGAGAACATCGAAACGAGAGAGAAGTGCTGCTGGCAAGTTGATGTTCTCGACAGGAGAGATGCGTGGGTTGTAACGACCATAGAGAGGATTTGCGGCAGCTAGAATTGAGGTTCGTGCATTGAGTGTGGTGGAAATGCCAGCTTTCGAGATGGATATCGTTTGTTGTTCCATAACTTCATGGATGGCCGTTCGGTCACTATCGTCCATCTTGTCGAATTCATCGATACAACATATACCGTTGTCAGCCAAGACTAGGGCACCACCTTCTAAGATCATCTCGTCCGTGACTGGATCCTTCATAACAGCTGCTGTGAGACCAACACCACTGCTTCCGCGGCCGGTTGTGTAAACTCCTCGAGGAGCCACCTTCGTGATGTACTTGAGCAATTGAGATTTTGCCACACCAGGGTCACCCATCAAGCAAATGTTGATGTCACCTCTGATTCGCATGCCGTCTCCCATCTCTTTTGTGACACCACCAACCAAAAGTAGCAAGAGTGCCTTCTTGACATCCAAATGACCATAAATTTCAGGTGCAATTGACTTTGCCAGGTACTCGTAAACATGGCCAGAAGCTCGGTATTGCTCGATGCGCTTGAAAACTCGGTTGTCAATGGCCAAATCTTCATATGCTTTCTTGTGTTGGGTTACATGTTGAGCTTCGAGGTAGGTATCAGTCAGGAGACCTGCTCTAATAGCCTTGAATCCGGTGTATGGCGTGGGCAGGAAGATACCAGCGATATCAACAACGTCTCCAGGATTGATTCTTCGGACCAAAGCACCGTGGCATAGGACCGTCAACATTCTGGGGATATGACCGACTGGTACCTGCTCAGCCATCTCTTGAATCTTAACTTCCTGGAAAGGCTGAAATTTGGAAGCCCGCGTAGAGTGATGCAACTGTCCCTTGGCCTGGTTGGTCTTGCAATCTTGGGAAGGGCATTCGATCAAAGGCCCGAAAGTCTTGCTTCCAACTGGCTGGAAAATCTCACATCCACAACGGTCGCAAGTGTACGCATTAACTTCAACAGTTGGCTTCACATCCGAAACTCTTGTGGTGATCCCTCGGACGGTAATCAAATGACCAAGATGCTCTCCACGGACTTGTCGAACAGCTAAAGCCTTTACTGGCTCATCTCCGCGTGTCCGAGGCTTGAAATTGAGGGTATATCGCCGGGTTAACTCAGCGGGGAAAAGCTCGGGTTCGATGGTAGGATCGGTTTGCTCTGCAGCAGCTCGCAATAAGGCATTGTTGCGAGCCGTTCGTTGCGACATCAGAACATCCAAGACATCATCCTTGAAGCTAAAAGACTGTTAGAACTTGCAAGTAATTCTCCAAATTCCCGCCCGGCTTACTTGATCTCTCGCGTTGGGTCAGGCATGGCTACATCGATGGCCTTGGCGAAAATATCGAGATAGTGCTTTGCGTTAGCCTCGATTGATTCAACCAGATTCATTGGTGTTCCGTTTTCTTCTAACGATTGATCGTACTATTGAGAAACATTGTTAGAATCACGAACATCACCATACGGAGGGCGGTCTACCTTCGCAAGATCATCCAGGTCAATCGTAATCTCCTCCTCATATCTGTCTGCGACCTTCTGCAGCAGTTCTTTATACTTCAGCTTGGGAACCTTTGCCTGACTCCGTGCTTCTCGTCGCGCATTTCCCTCCTCATCATCTTCATCCATAAAGTCATACTCGTCGCTGAAGTCATCCTCATCAATGTTCATGTCACTCAGCGCACCCGAGAGGCCATCCTTGGGAGATGTCTTGAAGGTCTGGAGGAAGTCCTCGAATGCAGCTGCACAAAATAAGCATATGCGCGATTGCGATTCTGGTAGGGCTCCAACTTACTCTGGTGATCCTCATAGTTGACAGGCGCCCTGTACTGGAGAAGCGCCATCTTGCGCGAGCCCCTGAATTATGGACGGGAATTCGGGTTGGAGAGTATGAAGAACTGTAAAGGAAGTTTCGACGTCTTGCAATCTCGTCACTGTAGGGGAGTGGTGCGGCGGTGGAGAGTAGGAAGCTGGTCGAGGTGGGTTGTCGCAAAGAAGAAGGTCAATATTCAGATGGCGGGAATTTGCAATGGGATGTCTCGTTTCCACTCTACGCGCTGCGACGCGAAAACTGCCCACGGACGCGATACGCGTTTTCAAGCCACGGCTGCATCAGCCACATTTGGGGTCCGTGATGAGCCGAGGCTTTCGATGCCGAACGTGAGGGAGTGAAGTCCGACAAGAATTGTTGAAGCTTCACTGACGATCTTTCCTCATTCTTTCCTGCCATACCCTCACCATGGCTCCCGATTCGAGAAGGCGCAGCAGCCAGGCTACTCCCGCTGAAATATCTCTTGTCCATAATCTGAAGAACTGTTTCGTTAATCTCCCATCCTCTCTGTGTTCACTCCTGGTCAATGTAAACACGGTACGTTCTCTCTCTCTCTTTGCCGACGCGCTTTGCTGACTTCTCTATAGCTAGCACAAAATATCATCATAGAATTGAACTATCGAATTCCACCTCCCCAAAATTCCAATCAAACAAATGGCGCGCCAACACAAAGGTCCATCTACGTGGGATGGACGGGGATGCAAAGCAAGAACAAGCCAGCCCCAGTGGTCAGCAGAGACGGCATAAGTGGCACAAGAGGAAATGCATCTGGTCGACAGCAAGATGTGCCGTTGATTGAGATTGATGCTACATTTGCGCATGCACTGGGACTCTCTGATGGGCAAAAAGTAACGGCGAACATACACGTCGACCCTCCCGTTGCGCACACTGTCAATATTGAGCCTTTGACACCGGAAGACTGGGAGATTATGGAATTGCATGCGACCTTCCTAGAGATTAACCTTGTTAATCAAATCCGAGCTCTGCCAAATCCAAATTACACCCCTTCGAATGCCCCCAAACCTCCGCCACACCCCCTGACACTTCACCTGTCACCAACCTCGACTGCCAACATTATCGTCACATCACTTGTCCCCGAACTCTCCTCGACATCCCCATTCGCGAAACTGTCTCCTGATGCGGAGGTGATCGTTGCCCCCAAAGCAAGGTCAAAACCATCACGAAGTTCGGGAGAGAATCGTAGTGTGTCCTCACGGAAGAGTGCTGGAGGGCGGAGTGGCGTAAGCACAGTGCGCCGAAGAAGTGGTCGTGAAGAGCCAAGACCAGTCATGTTCTTTAGAGGCCTCGATCGAAGTATCTGCGCCGAGTGGTTTGATGACACCAAGGATGCACAAGACCATGGTTTGAAGGTTTGGGTTGACCGGGATGTATTACTTTCCAAAGCCCTGAAAGGATTGACTTGGGCTTCTGTTACTGTGGTCAAACCAGCAAGCTTGCAGGTTCCAATTGACCCCCAGAAACTTCAACAAGAGCTGGAGAAAATGGGCGAAGCTGGAAAAGCTGCGACCAAAGTAGTGGCACGGTTGATGCCATGGGATGACCCGCCAGATAGCCAGCATATCGCACTTTCGTCAGCACTGTGTGCTTCGATGGGCAGTGAAGGGCTTGTTGGTGGTGTTGTGAAGCTAGAGCCAGCCCCTCAACAGGTTTCGAAAGCGCCATCCCCTCCAAAGGATCCTGCTCAACCATCAGCAAAGTCTTCTACCCAGGTTGTCAAAATTTATCCCTTTGAGTCAGGTACCGGGAAGAAATCTGAGGGCCTGACATTTGGTGGAGAATCAAAAGCGGAACGCGAAGAGGCTAGCAGGCGAGTCCTGAAAATGTTCGGCAATGGGATTCTAGATGGACCTCTTACTGATGGCTTCATTCTGGGAGAACTGAGTACTCCTGACCGTTTATCAACCTGGGAAGGTGGAATCCTTCGATTTGATCATCCACCACCAGATTCCGCAAAGCCAACTTGTAATTGGTTTCTAGGCTCAGAACGGAAGTTCACAATTGAATTTCAGGGTACTATTCCGCGTCCCTGGTCCATCTCGAAAGGCAATACAGTCGACGATCCCTTACCAGAACAAGCTCCAGTCCTAGTGGGGATTGACGATTTGATCAACCAACTACAGTCACATTTATCGCACATGTCCTCGGTACTGCTCACCGGAGCTCTAGGTTCTGGCAAGAGCTCTGTTACATATCTCCTAGCGCATCGTCTTCAGTCTGAGATGCTCTTCCATACTACATATTTTTCATGCCGAAAGTTGGTTACAGATGAGACTCGGGTGTCAACGATCAAGGAGACATTTACTCGTGTTTTCATGAGTGCCTCTTGGGGTGCGAGGCTCGGTGGGAAATCAATGGTCATATTGGATGATTTAGATAAGATATGTCCGGTCGAGACAGAGCTTGAGGTTAGCGAAAATGGTCGCAGCAGGCAGATCAGCGAATGTCTTTGCGCTCTTGTTAGGCAGTACTGTGGCAGAGACAGTGGTGTCGTACTACTTGTAACTGCTCAAGCCAAAGAGTCTGTTCACAATGTGATTGTTGGTGGTCACGTTGTCCGGGAGATAATTGGCTTGAAAGCGCCTAACAAGGAAGCAAGAAGGCGAGTAATGGAGATGGTAGTGAAGCAAAATATGGCGCATCCGGAAGTTCATGATAAGAGTGCATATGGCAGTCGTCCAGCAACAGCAGATGGCAGTGCTAGTGAAGGAGAGGATGGAGGATGGATGGAGGGAGCTAGTGTGGCCAGCCATCCAGCATCTACTAGCAAGGACGGATTCGTTGTCTCTCCCGATCTCGACTTTCTCGACCTGGCTGGTGAAACTGACGGGTACATGCCAGGTGACCTGGTATTGCTCGTTGCTCGTGCTCGGAGCGAAGCATTAATTCGCTCAGTCTCACAATCACCAAAGAACGTCGAATCGACGAACGTGCAGCTCAGCCGCAACGACTTCGCCAGCGCTCTTACAGGCTTCACACCCGCATCTCTTCGCAACGTCACACTTCAAACAAGCACTACAACCTTCTCCTCCATCGGCGGCCTTCACGCCACCCGAAAAATTCTCCTCGAAACCCTTCAATACCCTACCACCTACGCCCCCATCTTTGCCCAATGCCCTCTCCGCCTCCGCTCCGGCCTCCTCCTCTACGGCTATCCCGGCTGCGGGAAAACACTCCTTGCATCCGCAGTAGCAGGCGAATGCGGCCTAAACTTCATATCAGTCAAAGGCCCCGAAATCCTTAACAAATACATTGGCGCTTCTGAGAAGTCTGTCCGTGATCTCTTCGATCGTGCCGAAGCCGCCAGGCCCTGCATACTCTTCTTCGATGAATTCGACTCCATAGCCCCGAAGCGAGGGCACGACAGTACCGGTGTCACGGATCGGGTTGTTAACCAATTGCTCACGCAAATGGATGGAGCAGAAGGACTGTCGGGTGTGTACGTGCTGGCTGCTACGAGTAGACCGGATCTCATCGACCCCGCCCTTCTCCGTCCCGGCCGCCTCGATAAATCTCTGATCTGTGATCTACCTGATCTTGAGGATAGAGTTGATATCTTGCGTGCTCTAGGCACGAAACTAAAGCTTAGCCAAGAAGTGATGATGAATTTAGAGGAGATTGCAAGCAGAACGGAGGGTTATAGTGGTGCTGATTTACAAGCGTTGGTGTACAATGCACATTTGGAGGCAATTCACGATGTGCTTGGTGATCATGAGCAAAATGGTGTTAGAACTGCAAAACGCACGAGTGGCACAACTCCAACCGGCACGAAACAATTCATCCAATTCCGCTATGGAGAAGAGGAGGAGCGTCTGGACTCTGAAGCGAGATCAAGAACGGGACATAATAAGGCCAAACTGCTCGCTGAGAAGGCAGAGATCTCCGCCAAGCTTGCAGAGATTAAGGCTGCGAAGAAGAGGGCCAAGGCCGAGTTGAAGGGTGGGAAAGTGGAGGAGAAGGTGAACGAAGAGAAGGAGCAGCAAGAGGTGGTTATTGAGTGGCGGCATGTGGAGGGGAGCTTGAAGAGCACGAGGGCTAGTATTAGCGTACAGGAGAGGAAGAGACTAGAGAGCATTTATCGCGAGTTTGTGGTGGGGAGGAATGGGGAGATGAAGAGTGGAGAGGGGAATAGGGAGGTTGGTGGGAGAACGAGCTTAATGTAGAAGAGACAAAAGTAGAAATGGCAATTGCATCTGTGGTTGGATATGAGACCTTCAATTCATTTGTTGGGACGTTTCTATTTCCTGCTTTGCGTCTTCGCCGTACTACGGGCGCAATTTGAAAAACTACACCAAGCCTTCAATGCGGACGGAACTACCACCATTTTCCCTTTTCCTGTTATTTGCGATATGGGAGCGCCGTGCTCTATGGATGGCAAGGATCGTGCTTTTATTGTTGGTGAGAGTGGTTTTGCGAATTGCACCTAAATTATATGGAACAACGGGCGAAAAAAAAAAAGGAGAAAAGATTGGGGGCTTTGAAATTGGCAGCTGGGAAAGAAAGGTATAAATTGACCTTCTGGGTGGAAGACTCGGAATGGCTGAGTTTCAGGTGTTATTTGGAGTAAGGCTTATTGAATCATTGGACCTGGTGTTCTTTTTGAGATTGTTTCAGGCACCTTTCTTGTTCATTCTACCGAAGCCCTTAACCCCTGTACTGCCAAAACCCCGATTTTTCATGACACTTGCGCATTTGCGCATTGCACATTGCACATTCGCACATTACACTCAGCTTTTGAAATTTTGAAATAAAGTAATTATTTAAATTCCTATTAATTCACTTAATCCTTTATTAAATCCTTAATAAATTTTATATAGGCTATTTTTAGAAATTCTTATATAAGTAATTAAATTTAATATTTTATTAAATAAGGGAAGAAAAATTCGAGGGCGTACGAGCCTTGAAAGCGCACGAGCCATTGCGGCCGTTTTGCGGCCGTTACGGCCGCTTCGCTTAAATCTTACTAGGGCCTTCCCAAAAATCTTTCTCTTATATATTAAGCTTATTAAAGCTCTTATTACTTTTATAATTATAAAAATTATTATTAATATATATATAAGAATTTGAATGACTTTAAAAAGTTAAGAATTATAAAAGTTATACTTAAAGATCTCAAGAACTTAAAAAATAGCCCCAAATTTCTAAGCGAGAAAATAATATTAAAGGAAGAACTTCAAAATTTTACAAATCAAAAAATTCTGATTAGAAGAATTCTGATTAATCTAAATTAAAGAGAATAATTAGAAAAGTATATAAGCTATTTGTAAGCTTATAAATATCTTATACTATAAGTAATTTATTATATAAGAAGTAAAAAGTAAGGAGAAAGTCAAGTGCAATGTACGCAATTAATGTCATTTGCAATGTCATTTCGGGGTTTTGGCAGGAGCATCGCTATCGGCCTCGGTATTGGACAGAAGGGAGGTCCATATTCGATGAGATTACCAACGACATTGATTAGCCAGCCTACCGACAGCCTTCTAACCAGTCCAAATTTTTGGTTCCATGACTGCTCATGCTAATCCCGACCCGTTTGAACACTTCTCTCTCCATCCTGGATATGTCTTTGGACTAAGATACCATCCGTCATATACCGTTCTCTCACGTATCACCTTGGTAAAGGCTAATGATGTGCTAATCCGATGTCCCATGACATAATGACCGACGTTCTGGAATGTCACGATCCCGGAGGGTCAACCGAATCTGACTCTGTCGCAACGTCTTTCACGCCGAGCTCGGAACGATCAGAAGTGGGACTCACTCAAGGATAAGATCTACAGCACATATATGACGGAGATTCTAGCCTTCAAGACACATTGAGAGCTATTCAAGATCACCACGGATTCAAAATTGCTTTAACATAGCCCTCCACGCAGTGTTCATCCCTTTTATTTCAACCCTTCCGACATAAATAGTAGTGCTCTCAGGTTTCCAAGTTCAATCACCTATAACTATATCAAAAGAGTGAAACTTTGCACCCTGTCTTTACAGAACAAGTAACGTGCCAATTTTCCTTCCAGGGAGAGTTATCACGCGACTCTACGCCTTGGAACTCCTGTAGGAGTCGCACGGTCGTGTATGCGATCTCCGTTAGGGCGAACTGCTGCCCTAAGCAGATTCGGGGGCCGCCGTTAAAGGGAAGATAGCCCCATCTGGGATCAATTAGCCTCTTCCAAGACCTGTTCAAGGGAAACGTTTGTGTACTGAATAGGCAACACGTTATGGACCAATCAAAACTTACCCAGGTCGAAGAGCGTCGTCCTCCCACCTTTCTGGTCTGAACACATCTGCATCTGCTCCAAATATGTCTTGGCGTCTATGCATAGCAAAATAATTAAAGATTACTAGTTGCCCTTTCTCAACGAAGACAGGAGAGGAACCGTCTGGCCCTCCTCCGACCGGTAGAATAGTATCTTGTACCGCTGTGCGCATATTCGTTGGAAGTGAGGGATAGAGGCGGAGAGCTATTGTTATATTGTTATTTCTATTCAACAATACTAATTAAACAGTGTTGATGAATCTTACATTCCTGAATTGTGTTTTGCAGATATCGCATCTTTTTCAGCTGTACAAAGTCTGGCCTCTGCCCGGCTAGTTCTGCTACCTCTGCTTGCAGTTTCTGGACAATTTCGGGGCGTTTTGCAAGTGTGAACCACAGTGAAGTCAGTGCCACAGCAGTTGTCTCGCGGCCAGCCACGAGTATGCCGAGAAGTTCTCCACGAATCCGTGGTACATCGTAAGTCTCTTTGACAAGTTCCTGGAGCAGAGAATATTTCCCACTTCCTGGAAACTTTTCGTTCTCGAGAGATGTATTCGATGTTGATGATTGATGCTCCTTGATAGCCTGATGAATGTAACTATCAATCCAGGTGTGGCATAGCCGAGATGCCTCTAGGTACTCCTTTTTAGATTGACGGAGGGGAACAAATGGTAGTAAGAATTCGTCGACAATGAGACGCCCAGCGTCGTCGAAAAGCTTTGAGACGTCGTGATCTAGATACAAATCCTGCCCTGTCAATAGCTCGATGCTGGTGTTCAAGGTGAACGAAAAGAATAGGGGCTCAAGATCGATTTCTGAGCCGTCTTTAGGGAGGACGGATAACATACGGCCAAAGTGTTTTTCGAATGTTGATGATTCGGCATCGATAAATTGGGTTTTGGCCAAGTTCGGTCGGATCATGGCTCTAGAATGCTGCCAATCTGAACCAGTTAAGGTGAATATGGACTTTGATAGAAAAGGCTTTAGTGCGTTCGTGCGTCTTGATCCGAAAGAGTAGCTTGCGAAGTCCGTTGAAAGAATTGATTTCAGGTTCTCTGGTTCAATTGTGCTTAAAGAACGACTTCCACCAAGGCGAAGGGAATATGTGTTGCCATATTTTTGATACCGGGACAAGAGTTCGGGTAGCAAATTATGATTTTTTTGACTGATATAGTTTCTCCATGCAACGTCGAGTCCAAAAACCGGATCCTTATTGGGATATCTAGGTGGTTCCTCGCATCCGTGCTCCTTTTTCAGGAGGCGTCTCTGACGGTAGAGGACCGACCAGGCGTAAAACTTCCATGAAAGTAAGAGCAGAGAAAAAGTGGCTGTCACCAGAATGTAAACTCCGGAAAGTACCATGGACGGCAGGAAATTCTTGCTTTGCTGCATAATCGAAACCAGCACCTGGGGAGGAAGAATATCGTTGTAAAGTTTAGAAAATTTCAAGCCTTTGTCAATGGGGAGACTTGGCAGTATCCACTCTATTTGTACAAAAGTCCGGAGTAATTACCACAGCTTCTATCTTTAGGTATACCAAGTCCTTCGTTGGTCCCAGTTTGATAAGGAGGTGGGTTGGCTTACTGTCGAGCTGACCAGGGCCACGCATCTTAAAACGGCTCCTCAGTACTATCCTCAGAAGCGCTAATATTAGCAACGAGCCACGTTGGTTGACAGGTTGACAGCGGCGCAGCAAGGCGCGGCTTTCCATTAATAGAATGCTTGGCTGCTCCTTATTCCTTTGCCTCGGAATCTTTGCCCGGCTCCTCTAGATGACCATAAGACTATTCTTGTTCGTGCATCTCGTCTGTGGGATAGTGGTTAGTCAGTTCGTAGCTTCGCACTCCATCCAGTAGACATTAATATCTGATTACATATAACTATCTTCTGGGAAACGATCATGGAAATGACAAATTCTAAGAGTATCATCAGGGATGGGTCGAGTATCTGTCTAAATAATGCAATGTAGGACACCGGATTGTGGTATTTTACAGTATATTTAACCATGTCATCCAAATCAACCCATTATATAATAGAATGTTATAGTCTTTGAGCAACCTCTAGAATCTAGCGATACAACAGGTTAAACTGGCCATCCCGAGGATGTATGGAAAGTACACATTATGGGAGAAGCCGGCTTGATGTTCAATTCAACCCTCAATGCTTTTTCTGTTTCTCCAGGATCAGGTACCGAGATACTTTCGAACACCTGAAAGAGACGGCACAGTGTGTATTGGAGCTGAATGAGGGAGAAGTTTCGCCCAAGGCAGACACGGGGTCCGTGGTTAAATGGCAGATAATGCCACTTAAAGGGTTGCCATGTCTCCCAGCGCCCCGGCCTGAAAACATGTGCGTCTTCACCGAAGAAACCAATATTACGATGAAGAGAGACCACGGAGTAGACTAAAGAGCAGTTAGCCTTTGATATTAGCATCAAGTGGAGACTAGGATAGCGGACTTATTTGGGTGCCTTTTAGAATTCCTATAGGATCCTGACCTGAGGAACCACCACCCATGGGAAGACATGTATCTTCAAGAGCCGCGCGTACATTGAAACCGACTGTGAAAGATTTCATTAGCTTAATCCAACCTAAACATTGCGTGGGAAGTTCTTGGGGAAGTGCTGTGAATTTGTGATGTATAAAGTGATTAGGAAATCATACGTGGGGGATATAATCGCAACGTCTCTTGGATTATGTTCTTCAAATAGGTCATTTTCTGGATATCTTTGGGCGTGGGAAGCCTCTCAAGCCCTACACTACAATTCGGGGATCAGCATCGCATCTGATATGAGTGCTTGAGAAAGCGAAGATGCTTACTGGGTTACAATTTCGGCTCTTAGTTTTCGAACTATCTCTGGGTTGAGAGCTAACTCGTGCAAGGCCCATGCAAGAGTCAGTCCAAAGGGGTCCTGTCATCATAGTTAGTGCCCATCGGTTGTCAGATAGATAATCTGCTTTATACTTTGCCCGCGAGTAGAACCGCAATTATTTGATCCCTCATTTCCTAAACAGTTAACATATATTAGCAATTATAAGAGAGATGCTGCCTACCTTCGCATTCCTACACTTGGAGTGTAATGAATCAACCAGTCTGCTACTTTGAGCTTCTTTCCCCAAAGTGCTATAAATCGGCATCGCCATAATTCTTTCAACTTGAAGTGCTAGATACTTCTCCACTTCGATCATAGCCCCCGAGAGAAACACAGTGGGCATTATAGATCCGATCCATCTTCAAAATAAAGTTTTAGTAATAAACGTCAGGACTAGAATTGAAACTCACCCAAAACAAGTTCTGATGGTATTGTAGGCTTGTAGCTTATCCATTGCTTCTCCGAACAGAAATTTTTCAGTTTCCAAGGTATTTGCTGACTTTTCTAAAAAGATGTCGGAAACTACATCTAGGGCGAACCTCGAAGACAGATTGCTGACATTTACTATTTTTTTTGCTGAAAGCTTATCTAGCAACTTTTGGACATGGAGCTCAGTGCGTTCGAAGTCCGAGTCCCAGCCTTTTGAAAGCTTTTTGCAGGTCAGGTTAACTTCTCGACTGCGAAATTACCGACATCAGACGGCGGGAAGAGATGGTATGACCTACGTGAGGGCGAAGTAACCTCTGTGAACTCCGCCATACCTGCCCATCAGCTGAAAGCTTGAATTAGTAACAATTCTTTTAAGCAGAAGTATTTTTGTAGAAGCATACTTGCAAAAATTGAGTCACCCATTAGATTATTCCAAGTCCTATGTAGATTTTCCCCCTTTCCGTATTCTTTGAACTTCAAGATAGTTAGCTATGCATAAATAAGTAAATGGGAAGTAAAGGTGTATACCTTGGTGCTCATAATTGCCTCGAAATTCTGAGGTTCATCGGTAACTACTAGACGCATTCCTAGTATATTAAAATCAAGGGTGTGGCCGAAGCGGCCCTGGAGGTCGCTACAGTATTCCACGAGCCCGTCACAAAACCAGTTTTTGATCAAGCCGAACACAATATGTATGCCTAAAACAGATAATTCAAGGTTAGTCGCAGACCGACTGTCCAAGGCAAACAGCAACTAACCAAAAGGAAGTCCGGGCACAGTTGCTCCTCTACCGCCGAGAGTTTTCAGCCTTTGTTGAGTGTTTTGCCAGCTTCGAATATACCAGCCAACTAGAATAAAACCACAAACCAGAATGAGATCGAGTGAAAAATTCATGACGGGTGTATAACTCGCTTCTCGTAGAATAGGAAACTTTAAATTTAAAGTTTCTGAAGAAGCTCCGAGATACGAATGTTAGAATAACAGAATTTTGTTCATTCAGACTACGATAGCTCGGAGCTGAGAACTATTAAATTCACAAGTCTGCTAATAATAGACGCATGCTTCATTGATTATGAAAACCTCGAGATATGCAACCAATAGGATTTATTTATAAATGGGATTGAATCCTTGTTTAAGACATAAGAAAATAGTTCTCTGTTTTGGGAGGCATGCCGAGGCTGACCAACTGTCACAAGTTTTATATTCATTGATTACAATTTCAAGGTAATTAAAGCAGCTCTAGGAAGCGAGATCAGCTATGGATCACAACGTATTCCAAATCTTTTTAGTGCAGGACGGGCCGCACCAGTCAAACGCATTAAGTATTGAAGTAGCTGCAACTCGTTCCAGATTTGGATCGGCATAGCGATCCACCAGGATGCAATCCGTTTCTGCAGTCTAAGAAACCCAACTAATGGGAACCCGAGTCTTTGATCTTTGGTGGCATTGACTAATGCTCAGTCAGCCTTCTTTGCTCAGCTCACTCAAATCCGGCGTAAGCAAGGGTCTGGAGTAAGCGAGTGTCTGGCGTAAGCAAGTGTTTATTCTGCCCTAAATACTTTTCTGATAAGCAATACCAACTTTTGCTATAATTAATTACACCCTTGAGTATTCTAAAGCACAGAGAGAACCAGTGAATTAGGCCAATACCTAAGTTATCTACACCTAGTTTTTATGTAGAAATTTCTAGAAGTCTAAATCCTCAAGCGTGTGGAAACATATTCAGGACAAAAGTATGCGGCTATTACTCGCGTTGGCCAACGGAGGATTTTCGCCATTACACTTTCTCCACACCACTCATCTGACTGATTCCGCAGAGTTTGGTATACCTCGTCACCGGGGTAATAGTTACGCCAATCTTTCTAGAGACTTCTTCTCAGTAAGGGGGATTCGACGAATAGAATTAGTGGATATAGAGAAATACTACCTTATTCAGTAACCTCCAAATGTGGAGTTTTTGGAATTATTACCCCGATGAATATAGGATTTATTATTCATGAGAACTCAAAATCTTTAGCTTGAGAAATAATAATTTCTACTTTTTGATGTACTGTATATCCCGAATTGAATTTTATTTTGTCAAGAACAAGCAGGTAGCTTCTGGGCTACTCCAGAATTCATCATGTATTAAAATAGCCTTAATATTGTTTTAGGCACTAGGAGATGGATTAATCCAAGTAGCGGTAAGACCAGTCGCGCATGTCAGGGAATTTATTGCTCCACCATAAATGAACAAAGCTCCATGGATAATTTGTAAAGTTCCAGCCGGTTTTCTGATCGACGTAGTACTAAAATGACTTGCAGTTAGTACGTCATCCCTTGAACTGCTAATGACAAGCTGCGGTAGAGGAAATTGAGAAACCTACCGTGGCACAATTATCTGCATAAACACGCGACTTCAATGCGGTTTGAACGTCGTTAACCCATTTTTGTTCAGCCTCGGACTTCACTTCTACTTCAATGGCATGTCTTTCCAAAACTGGTTTGACAGCCTTTACAATGAGGTCGATAGTGCTTCTACTTGTTAGCAATGGTCGCAAGAGTGTGACTTAGTCCTTGCCTCTCGATCGAAAACACCGAAGAGCTGTGCCCGCTAACGGAGTTGGGTCCAGATAACAAAAAGAAATTTGGAAAGCCAGCTAAGGCCGTTGTCTTATAAGCTTCAATGCCCCCAAAGGTTTTCCAATGGCTGACGAGAGTTTCACCACGTCGACCGACCACGCTCATTTCATAGAAGAAGGAGTTGAAGCCATTAGCAACGATCTGGATATTTTAGTATCAGTGGTCAACTATATGCGAGTGAAAACTGGGAATTCATACGATAATGTCTGCCGGGTAATCTTTTCCCGAACTTGTCACCAAGCCGCATCTCTTTAAAGAAATAATTCTGTCATCGGTGAGATGAACATTCTGCCTGTGTAACGATTCCAGATAGCCTGGATCTAAGATTTTTCTCTTGGATTATTTAGTAATCACCCACTCTCAGATTTTCATGATGTACCTTGCATCCAAGGGCGTACTTTGGGATCAAAAGATTCCAATACTCGGCTGCAAACTTAATCAGCGAAGACACCTTATAAAAATTGTTTCCTCTATTTACCTGGTGCAGATCGTTGAACATAAGTATTAGCCTTTGCTCGAACTCGTGATCTCGGCTGCTGTGTAGTTTGACCAAGAGAGAAAGATTGGAAAGTCATTTCCAGATATGCAAATACAAGAAATCGAAGAAGCTTTAATAAGATTGGAATATATTGAAACATTGACTTCCCAATGGAGCCAAAACGCCACCGATCCATGGGCTTAGGAACGTAATATTGAGGTGTCTAACGCGTGGAATGAACAAAAAGTTCTGCAAGTTGAGGTGAAGCATACTGACTCTCATGAAGTGGTATACGTTCTTTGCTTCATCTGCAATGGCGGGGACGATCTGTGAGCCGGAACCTAACAAAATATTAGTCTTACTATCTCGTCACATATCTCTCATCGCAGGTGAAATACATACAACCGTTGCCGATGACGATTATGTCCTTGTCTTTGACACTGATATCGGACCTCCACTGTGCACTATGCACGATCTGTCCATGAAATTCACCTCGGCCAGGAATCTCGAATGAATTTGGTACAACCAAACGACCAACGGCGGAGATGAGGACTTTACAATGGTGCTCAATAATTTCGCCAGTATGACTCACTTGAAGTTTCAAGAGCCAGGTTCCGGTCTTCTCCTGCCACTTTGCGCTTTCACAAGAGATGTTGTATCTGATGCTTGAACAGATGTTAAAGTCTACAGCAAGCCTTTGGAGATAGGACAGAATTTCGTCTTGATCTGGAAATAGTTTTGAGAAGTTCGAATTTGGTGCGAATGACAGACTGTACAATACGGCCGGAACATCGACACCACATCCAGGGTCTATTGAGGTCAGCAATGGAAGATTTATTTAGACAGCGGAGTGATATGCCCACATGTGTTTGAGCGCCAAGTTCCTCCAAGTCCGGACGCGCGTTCAAAGATCATAAAATCAGTGAAATTTAGTTTTTTCTTCAGTTGACACGCAATTCCCAGTCCTGAGAATCCTGCACCAATTATTGCTACAGTTGTGAAAGGCACTGAATTCGCCATTTCGCATGATCTATTCAGTATTTCGCAAGCAAATTGTAAGTAGTAAATGCAAAGGATTTTCAATCAACAGAAGTGTCTAACATCAAAAGTCAGGAAGATGGATCAGCCACATACTGGAATTCTTGCATGTTATCGCGCCGAGATTTTCACTAGAATAGAATCTAAGGGTTTTCTCCTACATGTAAGCTTACAGGGGCGCGGTGACACCCTAAGAATAGTAATTCTACCCTAGTATGATTTCGCGTTACTGCGTTTGTGACAAATACGATCAAAAACAAGGTTTTAGTTATGGACGTAAGACTGAACAGGAAGCACACGGAGCATGCAGTAAATTGTTACAGAATTGGACACTCTGTGGGATCGATTCTGTCTTACATCATCGATATAAGGAATAATGGGTAGGAGGGTAGCATTGTAGCGTCATTCGGTAGCGAGAGGCTTACTAACCAACATCCCTGTATCTAATTATAGGTTCTGACCACATCAGGGCTGTAATCAAAAATTCAGGAAACTGTCGCGGACGGCGTTTTCGATGTCCATGTATAGGTACGGTAATTCTATGCCGGAATTAGCCTAAGCCATTTCAGTCTACATGTTCTTCTGGAACAAGGAGTACTCATGTAGATCAACAGAAATCGCTCATGCTCATTGGAGCGAATGCCGTCTCGGACGTTTACTAGAGCAGACATCTTATGAGAGGATGCATCTGACATGCACTACAAGACATATCCCTCATCATCAGAGCATTTCGCTAGAGGTACTGCAATGTTGCCCTCCTCATCCACATAGTACTAATCCTCGAGTGATCTACCAACACGCTATTTTCCTAGGTAAGCCAGCTTTGATATTTGAAAAACGGACCAGGTATGTACTTTACAATTTGTGGTGCCAACAATAGTCGACTAACCATGAATTCTACACAGGGAGAGACTACGTGGAAAGGTCGAACTATCTAAGCGACTCATTAGTACCGAGATTTGCCATGTCAAAACCACAGACAAGGACCTTCTTATTCTGCATGCTTGGAATTTGTTGTTGGAATTTCAATGCGGCCATCGAAGCAACTGCATTCTCGGTATCTCTGCCAGTAAGTTTGTCCCTTCATCAAGTTTACAAACATTAGCACGTCTTCAAATATGGGTAGTGCCGCACAATTGTGTGACAGCTCACCTCGAACATTCATATCTTTCGAACAGTCAGATACCTTTCAACTGCCTTTGCTAGAATGCGAATTTCTTTTACTTATTATTCGTTTACAGAGCATAGTGAAAGATGTCCATTCGACCAACATCCAAGGTTTTTGGGCCGTTACCGCTTATCAGGTCTGCTCAACCGTGCTTCAACCAACCTCAGCTTCTGCGTCCGGAATATTCGGCAGAAAAACGATTGTCCTCCTTGGAATAATACTCTTTACAATTGGTGCGCTCCTGGCAAGTCTTGCTCAAGATGTCACTCTCTTGATTGTGGGACGTTGTATACAAGGTTCTGGCGGTGGGACTCTGATGACGATGACTTTTGTCGTTTTAACAGATCTTGTTTCACTTAAAGAACGTGGAAAGTGGGTCGGCCTTCTAAGTATGGTTTGGCTTGTTGGTGCTGTCCTTGGACCTATAATCGGAGGTGTCTTTTCTGAGAAAGTGTCATGGGTATGTTGTGACTTTCGAAATTGCCTGTACGTATCAAACTAACTGTTGGTGAAGCGCTGGATCTTTTGGGTATCGATAATGCTCAGTGCAATCAGCCTCACGCTAGTAATCTCATTTCTTCGTATTGATGAAAAGCCCAAAGACTTTCGCCATACCATCGAAGACATCGACTGGTTCGGTGCCTTCCTGTTCGTTTCGTCTCTGACGAGTTTTCTAGTTCCAATTTCTTGGGCAAGCAGACCCGATCCCATTACAGAGCAGACACTAATGGAGACCACAGGGCGGAATATCTTATTCGTGGAACAATGTCAGAACTCTGGTACCCCTCATTTTGGGACTTTTGGGGCTTGTAGGTTGGTGCTTTTTCGAACAGCTTCTAGCCACGAAGCCCATGGTACGATTGGGAGTTCTAGGAAACAGGACGGCTGCAGTCACATATTTTGGAATTCTGATCCACGGAATGGCAGTAGGTTCGTCCTATCGTTGAAATATCCAGTATAGCTAATTCTACGCAGAGTTTCATCTCGATATATTATCTTCCGCTCTATTTCCAGACTGCATTGAATTTTTCGCCGATCAAAGCCGGTGTCGCCTTGCTCCCCCTTTGTTTGGCGTCTGGCTTATCAGCCGTAATTGTTGGAAATACCATCGCACGTATAGGTCTGTATCGCTGGGCTATCTTTGGTGGCTGGGCACTCTTCATTTTCGGCACTGGTCTCCTCCAGCTTTTAAACATCGGAACCTCGACACCTAGCTGGATCTTTCTTCTCGTAGTTAGTGGCCTCGGTTCGGGTATGCTATACACGTCTCTATCATCACCAGCACAGGCCAGTGCTCGTGATGAGGACATGGCTACTGCTGCTGGCTTAGTTCCATTCTTTCGTTCCCTGGGGCAAGCTTTGGGGATCGTTGTCGGAGATGCAATCTTCCAAAATCAAATGGAGAGGAGCTTATCCCAAGATCCAGAGTTTAGTGACAGCTCACTCACATTTGCCAAAAATGCGCTTGCCCTTACCCAGACAATCAAAAGCCTTCCTCTTGATAGCCCGACAAGATTACATATTGTCGAAAGTTTTGTCCATTCTTTGAGAGTGGTCTGGTGGACAACGTTAGGTCTCGCAGTATTGACCGGGTTGCTCTCCCTCCTTACCAAAGGCTTGACATTGAATCGGGTACCTATTGAGGGTCGGGCAGTTTTGGAAGGAAAGAAAGGATCTGAAATGGTAGGGATATTGTCATCAACTCCCACGAAGGATGTTGAGAATCAACAAGAGTCTTCTTAGTCGAAGACTGCATATGTATATAATTGAAGTATTACAAGTAGAAGGATGGCAGTTTAGGTATTTTATCCGGTATCTCATCCATCATTTTTGTAAGCAGAAAAACGTGGTTCTTTTGCTTTTTAGCATTTACATATGCCTTAACAACAGCGCTCACTTCCCTCTGTGCTATGGTATGCTCTCACAGCTTTTTAGGCTGTAAATCGTCGATCTAGAGCATCGAATAGCACAAAGAGAACTGCTGCTTATAAGAAAAGACGACGATATATGGACGTATATAAAAATAACGGGACGGTGGGTGGGAGAATCGAATCGATTACGAAACGCAAAGAAGGTCGAATCGAAAATAAGATGGACGAGGAACTAGGAAGAGGAAGGAGAACGGTGGAAGCTCTGCGGTAGAGATTTCAAGCCAATCTTGCTTTCATCAGATTGATCTATATAAAACAACCCATTTATTGTGTCTAATGGTATTACTTTCAAAGACAAAGACTACAACAACTCGAAATTGGTAGGGAGTGCGATTGAGATTCTGCACAAGTTTCCACCCCAAAACCTATCTTAAAGGACGCCCGCCCTTACACATGCCCGGGCACCTGCGGTGTATCTCCGGGGAGAGACATTTCTACTATAATCTCAGACGATAAGTGATCCCACTAAAGTCTACTTCTGTCTTCGGACCTGAGTAGTTGCCGCTCTAACCTGAGCTAAGCCATAAGTCCTGAGCACGTTGATGAGTCAGCTAGATCACGTTCAGGGGGTTCACTTTTTGGCTCCCTCGAGGATCAGTTACAGTTTCCATATTATTTATATATAAAATTTTGCAAATCCTGTTGCCTGTAACACAGCCACCTCTTTGAGCCTATTAAGATATCTTGATGGTTTCCGTTCTGGCTCCCTTGTCTCACTTATCAAGCGTCCTTGCAGGAGCCGATTTGGATCCCTTCTGGTCCACTCGTCTCACCTCGCCTAACCACCTGTATATTAGGCCTCTTACAGGTATTATTCGCTCCTTATTTTATATATATCACACCCACACCGCACCTTCGTGCAACACTTCCTATACATGACATCTCCATTTAGCATTCCGAGTCAGCCTTCTGAGGCTGAATCCAACACTTCAAGGCAGACTTCAGGTTTATAGTTAAACAGCGAGCGACGACTTAACTACTCGAACAATCAATTGGCTATAACCCTGCAATTTGGAGCAACTAAAGAGACATTCGGAAATATTTGGGACGTTATTTATTATCCATAAGATTATAAAAAACTTCTGAGCACTTTAAAAATATCTCAAGTTTTTCGTGTTTTAACAGGGGTAAAAGTGGGCGTTGGGCCGGTATACCCTTCTCTAGCCGCTCCCAGCTTGGGCATAAGTGCAGCACTGCTTCTGGCTTCCATCGCTGCTCTTTCTTTCTTTCTCGAAAATCCTTCGTCACTCCCTCCCCCACACTTCAATTTTCTTTAGTGCCCTACCCTACCCTCGAACTCCGACCACTGTCGCCGTCATACTCTCCCGGGCTCCCCTTAACTCGACGCTCCTCTGCGGTCATACGATATTTTTATCTAAATAAGCGCGCGGCTGAGACCCACACTGACCTTGCATTGCCCTCTCAAGCCAGTTCGAAACGCAGGCATATTTACATTTACAAGGAAACGGATAAGACTCAACCAAATATTTTAAAGCTTAGGTAGCTTTAGTTTGCCATCCACATGATAAGTTTGATCTTTGGTGATAAGAAGACTCAGACTGCGTTCAGGCACAGTCTCCAGTCCCCCGTCAATACAAAAAAGGTCCTCTATGCCGCCTGAGAACTCCATTAGTAAAAGATCAAGATTATGGTTCTGGTGGAAGTCATAGAGCCAATTAGGTGAGTCTCTGATCCTACTCTCCAAATTCCAAGTGCCTGTCTGCTCACTACTCACATAGCACCATCTGCATTAAACCCAATAGCTGCAGGGAATATATTCAGCTTCTAGTACAATAAACCGCTATAGCACAAAATCAAAGGTATATCTATAGAACTCCTCTTGCTTATCCGAGCCTTTTTCGCAACACGAAAACATCTTTCGTACAAGTTCAGAAGAGAAATATCCTATCACATTTGATATCACCTTTTTTCCAGGTTCAAATTCTTACTCTTTACTAGCCCCTGGCGTCTCCTCGGTTGTTTCGAGAACAATGACTTCGAGGCATAATGACGGACTTTGTCGTACGTGTGCCAAGTTTAACTTTCGCGCTCTCGAAGAAGGTCGTACGAAACGAACGGAACGAGAAACGGAATTTGACGAATTCTGGGATTTACTTCCAGTGTTAAACTAGAATAATTGACCATTATGCCGACTCCTTATTAGTTGCTTTCGGAATGACGACACCTTTGATTTCGCAGAAGCTGGGAAGTTTGACCTCATATGCGGTGTATATGCTGGCCACGAGTTCCAAGTCTCTGTAGCTCAAAAAGAAGGAGTCAAGAGATCGAGTTATAGTATTCAAGTATGTGGAGACAAGAACAGCCAGATTCAGGAGCATTTGGACAAAATTAGGCCAAGAACTTTCGATGTGGGAGAACTCGAGTCCTGGCTGAACAGGTGCAATAACGGACATCGGCAATACAGCACTAGAGACGATTTTCTGGCTTTACCAAGCGGCTTTCGACTCATTGACGTCAAAAGAGGCTGCGTTATTACAGCTAAATCAGACCCCATATACTGCGCCTTAAGCTACGTCTGGGGCGGTGAGAATCAGGTGACTTTAAATAAGCAGAATCTTATAAGATTGGAAAAAGAAGGCGCACTTTTTGGCAACGACTTCCTCTTACCGAAATCAATACGAAGATAACGGCATAAAGTATCGGGAATACAGAGCATTATTTTATGAAGGCCACTAAATGCCCTGTAAGGTCTTACTTTAATCTCCCTGTAGCTCTCCTTATTCCATGTAAGCCCCTATAAGCTTACTAAAAGTGCCCTGAAGGCTTAATATGGGCTTATGCAGCTTGATGGGGGGGAAATGAGCGATGATTAATCATCTGAGCGGATATAAATACCCGCAAACCCCCGCAAGTCATGGATGAGAAGGCTAATAAACAGAAGAGGGAAGGAGGCAAAGGAAACTGGCTAAAGGGATTGGAAGAAGGCTTATGGTAGGGCCCCTGGAGGAATACGGAAGGTATGGAAGCATAACGAGGAGACTGGTGCCTTTGTTGTGAAGAATGGACGAGGAGGGATTAATTAGTATTAATACCAAAAGAGGATCTTGATTAAGAAGCTCTTGCCCTTCGCAAGGGAATACTAAAAGGATCGTCCCAATATCCTTATACAAGAGAATAATACAGGACCTCACAAGTTACATTACTAGGGAAAGGTTTATAATCTATGGAAGATTATAAAGATAGGAACTTATCTGATCTCAATGTAATCGAGAAAGCCTGGTTTTGGATAAAAAAGGAGACTATTAAGCGGGGACCTACTAGCGATAGGAAGAAGTTGAGAGTGAGGTGGGAGAAATGCTGGGAAGACCTTCCCCAGAGCAAGATTCAAGAGTGGATTGCAGTAATTCCTGATTATATAAAGGAGATAATACGTTTGGAGGGGGGGAATAAGTAGAAAGAAGGTAGAAAGAAGGGTCAAGAGAAGATGGCTAATTAGATAGTTATTTTTATAGATAGAATCGAACTGATCAAAAAATAATCGAAATCGGAGGTTTAGCGAGGTAAGCCACATTTCAGGGGACCCTTACAGGGCTTGCAGGGGACTAGGACTAGCTACAGGAAGATTAAAGTAAGACCTTACAGGGCATTTAGTGGCCTTCATAAAATAATGCTCTGTATTCCCGATACTTTATGCCGTTATCTTCGTAACGGATGCTATCAAGCTCTGCCAAGATCTCAGCCAGAACTATCTCCGGGTGGACTGTTTGTGCATTCTTCAAGACGGAGAAGAGGACAAACATAATCAAATTAGCTCGATGGACGTAGTGTATAATTTAGCACTCTTGACGATCGTCGCTGCGGCTGGAGATGGCGCGAATGCCGGCTTGCGTCCTTTTAACTCTCCTCGATTTGTTCACCGCCGTTCGTCAATACGAGCGATTGGTCAATCGGACCTAAGCGAGGAGCCCGATTCGCTAATAAAAGAGCCCGATTTTAAAATAATTTATAACTTTTTAATAAAGGATAAAGGCCAAAGTTTAATTAAATAAAAAGGATTAATACTTATAAGAGACTTAAATAGTTTTTTCTTAGATTAAATTCTATTAAAGATTAAAAGATATATATAATTTTATATTTTTAAATTAAAATTATAATAAAAAGGTTTTAGAGTTCTAATAAAAGGCTAAAGCTAATATTATTTAATTAATATAATTAACTTAACTATTTTTAATAATTTGCATTAATAGGATTTTAATAATTTATGGGGTTTAAAATATTTTAGTATTTTAAAAATTTGCTCGTATTCGATCTCGTATTTATAAACCGGAGTTCGCTTAAGCAAGCGATTAAGCAATCGGGGCCCGCGATTGGGCAATGGGGACCCCGATTGACCAATCGCTCGTATTGACGAACGGGGGGTAACAGATTTAATTCCCACCTTTCATTCCATGTCGAGACTATCTCAGGCATTTACTTTGTCTCTTGTCTAAGCCCTCAAATCGCTACAGAAATCATTGCAGAATCAAAATGGGCCAGTCGTGGGTGGACCCTTCAAGAGTATATACTATCGAAGAGAATGGTCGTATTTACAGGAAGATATGTTTTCTTTCACTGTAAAGAAGCATTATGGGCTGAAGATTTTGGTTTACAATTTTTAAGTTTCCGTGATAACTGGCCCGGTTAGGACCTTCCGTTGTATCAATTTTGAACAGCAGCACAAGGGTCTTCAGGTCAATATCTAGGAAATTACTCTCAGCTCGTTGCTTAGTATGTTCGTCGGGTTCTCACTAAAGAGGAGGACATTTTGTATGCTTTTCTTGGAATTCTCCGTCGTCTTGAGGACATTATCGGCACTCATTTATGGGGCATGCCATCGAAAGAGTTCGGATCAACGCTACTGTGGTCGGCCAATCCGTCGTTCCCAATCAAGAGAAGACCCTTGTTCCCAAGCTAGTCCTAGGCAGGTTGGAATTATACCAGTGACTTTCCACACGCAGGGATTATTCGCGATGGTATCTATTATCAAATTGGTTCGTGGTATGACCATAGTTCCATTCTAACATGCTACAATATTAGAGATGACACTAAAGTCCAATGTTTTGAGCAAAATTCTATTGGCCGGGTTACTTCAATGCGCCTCAGGGCGATAGAAGAAGGAAGACTATCCTCCACGTCCGAGATATTAATCGAGAAAGCGATTAAGGGCCATTTCACTCCACCAAAGAATTATGAGCATCTTCTGGACTCATACATTTCTCTCAAAGACCGCTCAGGGCCACCACTTTCTCATTATGTGTTCTTTTGGACTAGCTGCGACACCTTGTTTGTAGATCGACAACCTAAATACGATAGGAAGGGTAATTCAAGTATCGGGGAATTTACCGTTCGTCTATAACCAGAGAGCTACCAGCCAATCGGGTTCGTTCGCCTGGATTCCGAATGGCGAGAAAAGCAGCCTGAAATGTTAGAGTTCGCTGTCACGACTGTGGCGTTTTATGGTGTGCATTTTGGGGTCACTCGAATCGTCGTAAAATTTGGACTTATGCTTGTAATGAGCTGTACTAACACTAAGCCGGAGGCCTATACTAGGGTAACAGCCTTTCAAGGGAGAGTGGAGCAGGAAGATTGGATTAAATCGAGACCACAACAGCGTCTTCTGGCTCTTATCTAATGTTTATTATTCTTAAGCGCTTGATGATAAATATAACTCAAGTGCTTAGCTCGCTTACTCGATGTATCATGGTACTAAGAGGCCTGCAGATGTGATAGCCAATTGTAATTGAGGTCCCAAAAGTAAATGAGATGACTATCACAGTGCTCGGAGTAGTGTGAAGTCAAAGAAATATTCGGACTGTGTGAGAATCCTCGAACGGCGGCTCCTTGCCCTATTCTGTGATGAACCGTCAAAGACCAAACTCCAAACGTTGGAACCTGCCGTTATGTTGCGCTTACCTATTAAAATAGGCAAACATATAGAGTTGAGCTGCGTTTTAAGGACCTCCAAAATCGGCGTTAGTGCGACGAACTCAATCTGAACCCCATGGTAGTTACCCTGACCTGTAGGTACAACCGATGACGAGGAGAGAAAGAGGCAGTTCTATTAAAGAACCAAAGCTAGAGGGGAAGGGAGAAGGCAAGTCCTTGGAGTTATCGCGACCAACGTATATCCCTAGACTTGTTAAAGGTCTGATTTGAGGCTAGGCTATTGCCTTTACGGGTGGTCCGTGAAGGTTGTTGATTTCAGGCTATAAGGTCACGTGCAACATATAATAAGAGGGTAAAAATCAACTGAATCGATGGCTACTGACAGTGGGAAGTAGCCTGTATTATGGGCCCTGACTACGCTATCGCTCGGCTTCACATGCAGTAAATACATGTCGCAACCGCTATTCAGCTCCCTGTACAGCTGAACCCTTAGCTGTATTCGGGATTTCTAGTGACTTATTTACCACGCTTGACACCCTATAACCCAAGCTCTTCAAGGCTGATTCAGCGGTATTTTTTTTTTTTAGCGTACGTACAGTGGCAAAGGCCACTGTAGCTTAACTAAGCTTCAGTATCCTTGACTTCGGCACTAACAATACAACAAGGGCTGGTACAGTACAATCTGTAATCATGTGACCTTGGAGCATGCCCGTGACATAGAGCAGAAGAAGAGAGAAAGGGAGATAAGCTGTTGTTTATATACATAACCCTAGTTATGTACGGCGCTCACAGGCCCCTCTAGCGCTTCCAGGTCGTGTGAAAGTCACGTGGCGGTATGAAGCGTCACAAATACTACGATAGATATAGTGACTGAAGATGGATATTTCTTAGCGCTTGAGGCTCAACTTTCTGCCTTAGGAGAGGACGTGGAATCCAAGGAATTCTTTTAATTAAAAGCACGAATCAACTACTTAGAAAGTTTTTTTTTTTTAAAGGGCTGGTTTGTGAAGAAACTTTGATATAATCTTATTCTAGTATGCTGAACCTCGGTATGACAGGCCGGAGTATTCTAATTTTAGTGCTAGAATTTGGAGTACTTCGCTCTAGAGTAAGAGTAAGGCACGTATGTCGCCTTGCAGTACGCTTACATGTAATAAGTTAAGGGCGAGTACTCGGAGGTATAGTCTTACAAAACATGCTCGCAGCTATAGTGCTAAAAGTGTACCATGCTGTATTTTTAGGAGGGATCCCGTTTAGGTTCCCTAGGAACCGTGTTAGATGCGGAATGGAAAAATTGTCGTCTGAGATTACCTTAAGTAGAATATAAGTAGAATGTAAGTAGAATGTAAGTAGGGGCCACTACTCTACTCTACTCTATTCATTTCCCACACTGTTCAGACGGGAACTAATTGCTGCATTGTAAATACCTGCAATTCCGACCATCAAGCAAAAGCAGAAAAGTTCATGCAGACCCAGTGCGGTCCAATTGGTCTCGTAAACGCGCAGAGACACTCGATGCCGCACTGCTTCGGTGATATGTATTGAAACATGTCCGAACACCGCGAGCCACCTAATGACACACTGCGGAAACGAGGCCGCAAGTCGTCCTTTAACCTCCGGCTGCATGCTCAGAGGAATAAGTCCATAGCTTCAAATGGCAGTAAGATGGCTTGCCCATTGCACAAGCTGCCTCCTGAGCTGCGAGAGGGGGTCTTCTCACGCCCATGATCCCAACCCCACTTTCGGACGCCGCAAACATCCGGGAGGTGATTCTGAAGTTCAAGGGCGGCGAGAACATTATGAATATTCACTTCCTCCTTCCATTCGTTACCTATGGCAGCACCACATATTCCTCGAACTATTTCCTGGTCTCTTTCCACACACGGGAGGGGGGTAGAACTGAGTGTTCCTCAGCCATATTTCCGGCAGGGAGATTGGTCCCCTCTGTATTATGACTGAGAAGAGAAATATTTCGATGGTATCAAAATGGCGAACGATCGGCTTTGCGTACAAACCAAGTTGTCAACGGTACCAGCATTGCAGATTCGAGAAGGCGATTGGAAGGAAGAGGAAGAGTGGCAAGTAATGAACTTACGCGAAGAGTGGTTTTGGCTAGCAGAGGAAGGGTCGTTCTTGAAGGAACCGAGGGTGCCCGCCTACGAAGTAGACAAAACTTTCTTCTGAAATTCGGACGATTGAAGGGAAGAAAATAGTAGAAGCTTATACGGCGACAATCTGTGAGGCACTGCCCCGGTCTACTCAAGAAATCTTCCTTGTCCACATAGATTCACAATGACTGTATGTCTATCACACATGGTTCTTCATCGCTGACGGAAATCACGCACTAGCAGCCTCCGACTCAATCTCCGCCATCGACTTCACAACCCCACCATCATGCCCAGTATTCTCCCAAACATCCCTAAATGCCTCCAAAGCATCGGTATTCCTCTTCGTCTGCTCGAGCGTCCTCTGCCCAATATCCCTACTCAACACCAACCTGCTATACCCCTCCTTTCCCACCCCTCTCCCCGTTCCCGTCACTACCTCAAAGATCCCCTGACAGCCCTTCTCAACATCATTCGGCGCCTTGAACTCCCCATTCGTCCTAAAAACATCCACCATCTTCTCCACAACCGTGCCCTTGTAGTTCACACTCGCATCTTTCTCCGTCATCGTCACCGCATTCATCATGTTCGTCGTAAAAGCACCCGGTTGGACAATCAAAACCCTGATTCCAAACGGCGATAGCTCTTTCGCAAAACCTTGAGATGCACCTTCAAGTGCCCATTTTGAGGCCCCATACATTCCCATCGCGGGGCTGGGATCCACGCCCGCACCGCTGGAAATATTGACTATGATACCACTTCGGCGGGCTCGCATTTGAGGCAGCACTCTCTGAATCAATCTTACTGGACCAAAGAAATTCGTTTCCATAACCAGTTTTGCCTCTTGCTCACTGCCATTCAATTAGCCCCTACTCAGCTCTCTTTCCCACCAATCCACTTTTCGAACTCACCTAAAGTCCTCCAACGCCCCCAAAATCGATATCCCAGCATTGTTAACCAAGACGTCAATGCGCCCCCATTTCTTAGTCCCCTCATCCACGATTTTTTGCATGTTTTCTTTGCCGGAGGTTAGATCTAGAGGAAGCCATATTCCGCCTAGCGCTTCGACTTTCTTGACAAGGGATGTGGATTTAGAAGGTGTTCGGGAGGTGGCGATTACGTGGTGGCCTGCCTTGAGGACGAGGAGGGCCAGGGACTTGCCGAATCCGGCGGAGCAGCCGGTTATGAGCCAGACAAGGGGTTTGGTTTGGGATGTCATTCTGAGGGTCAATGCGCTGGTAGGTTAAGGGGGTATGGGGTTGGAGGGAATGTTTATAGTGCGCGGAGAAAAGGGAGCGGGAACGGAGAATCGGAAATAGGGGGGGGAGCTCCGAGTTGGTGATTGCATGCCGTGCAGAGGTTGCTTTTCGGAAGGTCGGGAATAACTGTGGTAACTGCAGGTCTACTGACGGGATTTGTGGGCCGTGTGGTGGTGTTTGATTTTGTGTACAACAAACCCTTCTTTTCTACGGAGGTGTATGACTTTTCTACCATTCTCAAAAAGTGTCAAAATTCAGTTGTGAGAATGATTATAATTCGGGAACGGAGTTAAGATGACGAGGAGTTTGTTGAAGTCAAACTTGCAGATCTTCCTTGGGGTCGGCCGCCACTAAAAGTCGCTGAGCGACCAATAACTCGCTAAACTCAGGGTTGTCGCTTAACTTTCAGGGGGTTGGGCCACTCAACCAACGTGACAACTTTGAGTACTGCAGCGCTATAAATCAAATGCCTTTTCGCAAATCCAATGTGCCGAGGCTTTCCCGTGTCGTGCGCACACATTTTCTGATATGGATCTTATTATTGTCGAAGATTCCAGTACATCAGAGAAGTGGCAGCAAGAACAGCGGCAGCTTGCCACAATTTGTTCGAACGACCCGCAAAGAAAGGACAGGGAGCTCCGCACTTTCTCTTCGGCTACTCAAACATGGATGCTAGCCCCCATTTCCTCGAATCTCTTACTATCAGACTAAGATTATTCAAAAGTACTCAGACGTAACACTCGTCGAACCCTAAATCTCGGGCGAGAAACGAAACGGGTCACTTGAGACTGTGCTTATTTCGTCGGAAATCGTTCGACGCAGGGAGAGAGCGCAAGAGCAATCAATGTATTCCCTGATATGCATCGTGTCCAATAAACATTCTGCACAAAGAGTGGAGGTGCATATCACGTGTGTTTCACGTGCCTATGATCAACCTCCCATCGTACCTCCAACCTTCTCATCCGCCATATGGCAGTTGAGTCGTTAATTATTCCTCTGCACCAAACAGCGCCCAGCGGCGCGGTTTTGAGTAATGCGGCGTAGAATTTATGCGATCAAGAACATAAAGAAGAGATGTTGACCTTCGTGGTTCATTTTCGTTTTCCTCCAAGATAATCTCATCCAAGATCGGGATCTCAATTTTTTCTAGAATCCTCACGTTAGTTCCTTCTTCAGATTGGCTCACCTATTACCAGGACAATACACTGGTCGCTTTTCTGAGGGACATGAGAACTGAGGGACATGAGATCCATCCTTCGCAATAATGCCACTGAATGTACGCCATCGGCAGAGAGTATCGTTCGGCTCCACTCCCCCTTATCTTGCTCTGAATTGCAGAGTTGACCTCTCACCGTCTGCTCACACAAATATCACCGGCTTGAGCAGGGCCGGCTGGGCACCTTATCTGCCGTTAAAATATCGAAACAAGGCGACTTATGCATAGCATTGTGGAAATTCTTAATCGCGTTTTGGCTGTGTCGCACAAGAGTCGGGGGAATTCGCTTGGCATCCGTGTACGAATTTTCAGCCAACAACCATCACAGAACATGATCCGTTCACTGCTGCCCCCACTAAACGATCTCCAGATAAATACCCTCGCCAAGATAGAAAATGCTTAACTTGGTTCCTGGGAGTCTCGCCTCTGTTCCAATGGCATGGCTGCTGATAGCTGGCAGCAATATCATTGACCAGGTCGAGTAGTAGTTCTAAGCCCCGTACTCTGCAACCAACCTCACACCGGGATTTTTTAATGTTCAGCTTGCGAGTTATGCACTCTCTAATATTTGCTGTCTTTACTAAGGTTTGGTATGGGAGCCCCTGTGGTTCGTTATCTTTGACGGGACTGCGGAAGTAAGATTCCTTTTCTTGGAATTGGGCACTCTCATGTTGTTTATGAACTCGCCTTTCTCTTGTACCCCTCAGATGAGCCTGCGGAGGCCAGCACTACAGCAGCAATGTCTGGGACACGACCAGGCCGCAAGCCGGCACGCGCTGTGACCATGGATTTGCAGATGTCAGCGGCGACTACATCGTTGGAGAAGATTATGTTGGGAACTGAAAGTCTTGTCAGGTACAAGACTCGGGATTCAGAGAGAGCCGCTGAACCGTTGGTTGCGAATATGGAGACTATTGCCTTGAAGGCACTTCACGTCGACGATGATTCTTCATTGAATCCTTGGACGTTCAGAATGCTCTTCCTAGGTACCGAAGGCTATTGTTGAAGCCCTGCCAGAGTTCTACTGATTGTACTACTAGGTTTTGGCCTTTCTGGATTTGGATCTGCCTTAGCCACAATATTCCTGTTCAAACCACAATCTGTAGCTGTGTCTGTTATCTTCTTAACAGTTATCAGCTATGTCATTGGCAACGCAATGTCCCTTGGTCTCCCGAGACGTGGGCTCATTGGTCGATGGTTCAACCCACACAGCTTCAACTCGAAGGAACACTTGGCAATTGTGATCATGTCTTCGTCCGCATCCTCAGCAGCATATGCCACCGAGGTTTTGGCCACGCAGAAGCTATACTATAACATTGTTCCAAATGCAGTTGTTGCGATTTTACTTCTCCTGTCGTCGCAGTTGCTTGGATACGGCATGGCCGGAGTGCTTCGCAAGAGTTTGGTATACCCTACAAAAATGTTGTGGCCCAGCATTTTACCCCTAAGTTCTCTTATCGAGACCCTGCACCGAGATAAGAGTGAGATGAGGAAGAAATTCAATTTTTTCTGGATCGTCTTTGGTGTTGTCGCTGTTTGGGAACTATTCCCCCAGTATGTCATGCCAGTTTTGACCGGTGTGAGCTTCTTCTGTCTAGCAAACCGAGAAAGCTTAGTCTTCACAAACATCTTTGGTGGATCTAGTGGAAACGAGGGGCTCGGGTTATTGGCCTTCAGCTTTGATTGGCAATACGTGGGTACATCGGCGTTCTTCACCCCTCTGATCACCCTCACGAACGCCTTTGTTGGATTTGTCCTGTGCACCGGAATGTACATTTGGATGTACTACGGCAACCTCTGGAACGCTTTGGACTTTCCATTCTTGAGCCAAGCACTCTTCTCCCAGGCCTCCAACGCGACACAATTCGTCGTCTTCAACCAGAGCGCCATCCTGGATGCCTACAATGAGCTTGACCCATCAATACTTGACGTGATCGGACTTCCATTCTTTGCTACAACTAACGCATCGTTCCTTCTGACCACCAATCTCGGTATTACTGCAACGATCATTCACATTCTTCTGTGGAACGGCGACATCGTTGGCAAGACGTTCAAGCTCCCAAAATGGTCCACCGCAAAGAACTTTCGGCCGAAGATGATGTTTTGGGAGAAGAGTCCTCAAAGCCTCGGAATGGAAAGACTTGACGACGAGAAAGAAGAGTTGGACCCCCATTACAAACAAATGCTCGCATACAAAGAAGTCCCATCCTGGTGGTACCTCCTCATCTTGGGCCTGTCAATGGCCACCGCTTTGTTCTGCATCTACAACTTGAAGTCCACCTTACCCTGGTGGGGATTCTTGGTTGCCTGCGCTCTCTCATTCGGCAGTACTTTGTTCTTCGGTGCCCTGACTGGACTCATCGGCTTCGGCGTGCCCATCACTGGGCTAGTTCAGCTCATCGGTGGCTATCTTCATCCTGGCAAGCCAGTCGCTAACATGTACTTTGTCCTCTTCGGAGCCAATGCTCAGTCTCAAGCTCTGTTCTTGGTCGAAAATCTGAAGCTTGGTCAATACGGCAAGCTTAGCCCAAGATGTACCTTCATGGTCCAAATCATGGGAACGGTGTTCGGCGCCATCATCAACTACGTTCTGATGAGCTCTATTACAACCAATCAGCGCGAGATTCTTCTCTCTATCCAAGGAACCAACATCTGGTCCGGGCAAGTTATCCAATCGTTCAACTCAAACGTAAGTCACTCGTTTCCAACCATGTTTCGCTCCTTTCCTCCACGATAACTAACAACTCTAAGGCAATCGCTTTCGGAGGCCTATCAAGCTACCTCTTCAGCATCGGCCGTCAATACCAATGGATCATTCTCGCCCTCCCCATCGGCTTCTTCCTCCCGCTCCCTTTTTACTTCGCCCACCGTGCCTTCCCAAAAGTCGGCTTCAACTACGTCGTCACACCCGTTATCTCCTGGTATCTCGGTTACCTCTCAGTGGGCATCAACTCCTCCGTCATGGTCGCCTTCGGTCTCGGGTTCTACGTGCAGTTCTACGTCCGCAGACGCCACCCTGAATGGTTCTTGAAATATAATTATATTTTGAGTGCAGCCATCGGTGGAGGAACGGAACTGTTAGTCTTTTGTTGAATTGGTACTAGCTTACTAGTCCTTCCAGTACCAGGTTCAACTACTAATATTAGCTTCGCCACTCTCATTTATAATGGTTTACTATGGAAGCCTATGGAATAGCTCACTATGGAAGCTCAGGGAACGCTCACTAATATATATGAGTCATCTGATTTATAATATACTAGAGGAAATCGCCACCTACTAGTGGGTATATAAGAACTGTACTTTAGATTCCTTCCTCTCCTTTTTTTTTACTCTTTACTCTCCTGTATCTAGTCATTCTACAGATTGTCAAACTCCAATATATCGATTTTCCATCAATAAATCGATTACTTTTCAATATCTTTGTTACGACTTTTGCAGTGCAGGGTGCAAGTGGAAAGGCGGTTCCGTTCCCTCCGTATTGGGGGAATAATTTCCAGACGGGGAACTTTGATTATTGCGCTTCGAACCCTGCATTGGGTTGAAGGTGTAAAGTGGGTATTTTTGAGGTGGTGGGGTGCAGGTGTTGTGGCGTTGAGGAGTGGCGTGGGGGAATTGTTCCCATTGTATTTGTACATTATATACTGCCAAGTGTCACTACCGTTCTGACGTGTCATGCCACATTGTCTCCCTACTTCAGGCGACTTTTGCCATGAGGTTATTCCCAATTTCATATCTTCCTAATCGAGTCCACTCCAAATGCGTTGGAAGCGATTGCTGAGGAGCACGTGACAAACACCCCTATTCGCTCGCTTAACTCGAACTCCGTACTTAGCGGTAAGACGGATGGTGTTTAGGTTATAAACTCCGTGCTGACTCCCAAATACTCCACCCCGCTAGGAATTGCCCATGGTCTCTCGGCCGAGCAAATACAGGTTGAGCATATCGCTTCGCGGAATTAAGGAGAAGACCGAGTCGTTGTCCTTGTTTGGTAACACATTGAGGCCAATGAACATTCTTAAATCCAGGAAAGTCGCTCATTGAGGTAGTCGGTAAAGGGCGACGCGGGCAGCGCAGGCGGCACATTCAACGTATTCGTCAATCTAGAGGGTTCAAGATTGATATCTAGAGATTGTGAACTCCGTACTTCGGAATAAGCCCACTCACTGTCATCCACGGCTGGTATTATAAATTGACCATCCCTTAGAGCATGGGTTATCAGATCTTCTTATCAGATCATTCCCAAATTCCTAGGAAGTCTATCTTTGTACCTCGATTTTTCTCCCCTAACCGAAGGCCAACGCCCGTTCCCACACTCGGTGTCACTCCTATAAACATTATCAACAGCCTCACTCCCAACACCAGCACCACCAAAATGGCCTCCCCCGCAACCGGCCACCTCCGTAAAGCAGGCAAAATCGACGCACAGGCGCAATCCAGCCTCCTCAAACCCAATCCCCAACTCGACCACGCACTCTCCAACTCCATTGCGAATGGCCTGCCGCCAATCACTATATCCGCCCTGCAAGGCCAATACCTAGCCATTCAATGCCAGCTCATCGGCGCCAAATCCGTGCTCGAGATTGGGACCCTAGGAGGTTATTCCACAATCTGGTTCGCCAGCACCGGCGCCAGAGTAACCAGCATCGAGATTAACACCAAGCACCGCTCTGTCGCACTAGAGAACACCAAGGGCCTTGATGTGGAAATCATTCTGGGTGCCGCACTAGATGTTTTGCCGAAGTTGGCAAGGGAGGGAAGGAAGTTTGATCTAGTGTTTATTGATGCAGATTGGGAGGAGCAGTGGGAGTATTTCCAGTGGGCGGTCAAGTTGACGAGGTTGAATGGGTGCATTTATGTCGATAATGTGGTGAGGGAGTTGTTGGAGCATGAGAATGTGGGAGAGAGTGAGAGTTTGGTTACGAAGGTGGGGAGGGAGGAAAGCGTTACTGCTACGCTTGTGTCGACGGTTTCTAGTCATAAAACGAAGGTGGATGAGATGTTTGATGGATTTATGTTGGCCGTTGTCAATGGCGATAAGTAGTTTTTTTTATGAGTTTACTTGGGAAGTGAGAGCGCAAAGAGAGCAACTCCTTTCATAATCAGAAACAGAATTTTGGGGAATAAATGCCCCCAGAAGTGATGTCTTGAAGAATTCCAGTTCTTGATATCAGTAAAACTTTTGGTTAATCTGCAAGAACGGCTACCACTACTCGGCGTACAACTGAGTTCCAGATAATGCCAATGTAGAATAGGTTCTGGTATATTTATCTGTTCCCCTGGTACATCAATACGAGCCGTTAATCAATTGGACCTAAGCGAGGAGCCTGATTCGCTAATTAAAAAGCCTAATTTTAAAACAATATATAACTTTCTAATAAAGAATAAAAGCCAAAATTTAATTAAATAAAAATATTAATACTTACGAGAAACTTAAATAAATTTTTCTTAGATTAAAATCTATTAAAGACAAAAAGATTTATATAATTATATATTTAACAAAGAAACTATTTGTTATAATAAAACATTGTTATTGTATTGTAATAATAATATATAGATTGATGAAGAGGAAAGAGAGGTGTGGCATGAGTGGCCAAAGCTTAAATACAGGAATGTAGTCACGTGAGCCTGCACGTGACCACTAGCACGCAGTTGCCATGCAACACTATTTTATAATTAAAATTATTTAGAGTTATAATAAAAGGTTTTAGCTAAGATCATCTAATAATATAATTAACTAAACTATTTCTAATAAATCCTACTAATAGAATTTTAATAATTTATTATTTTGAAAATACCACAATATTTTAAAAATTCGCTTGTATCCGACTTCATATTTATGAATCGGAGTTCGCTTAAGTAGACGATCAAGCAAACGGGCTCCTCGCTTAGGTCCGATTGATCAACAGCTCGTATTGACGTACCGGGGGGAACAGTGCAATCTCGCGAGTGGCTATGTTTCAAGACTCCCCGCGTGAATCCTTCTGCGCTAGTCTTCACCTTGGCAGCGACGTTGACAAGTTTGACGCATCATGGACGATAATTCTTGATGATAAATCCAAGCTTACGCTTCGTTTCAACGCAAGAATGGTTGAAGTCGCGGGTTCATGTGGCCGTTGTCGGCGCCTTGTGGATTCACTTGAATCATCTCTCCACCTTTTGGCCTACTGTCATGCGCCCAGCCTCGCCACGCTCAGGACATCTGCCAATGAAGGCTGCCCACTGTGCACTCTGCTATGGCAGGCGGTTGAAAGAGAAGCAGAGAAATCGGCTCACTCACAAGATTGGCTTTATCGATCATGTTCATCTGAGCGACCCCAGCAGGTACTTCTGAGGGCGGATATGGATCTCAGTAGAATCTTTCTGGAATGCTCTATGGGCAAGTCATTACCACGGTATCTGGGCTCTGTCGCCCTCTATTCTAAGTCGGGTAAGCTGCTAATTTGATTTATCTTCCAATATATTTCAACAAAATGTCTGCTTACCATTCAAGCGGAGTCAAATATAATGGGTAGGAAGATACTCTCAAAAGCTGATTCAGAGGAGGGTTTCGATATGATTAGCACCTGGTTCAACAACTGCGTGAAGCATCATAATGTTGCCTGCAGTAACACTCAGTTCCCCAGGCCACCTATTGTTACTATCCCTGCCGCTATTACGCAGTCGACGCTTGTTGCAACAAGCTCAATTATCAAAAATTTGAGAAGTAAGCTCAAAGCGGCGACTCGGAAGAGCTCATTTGCCACCAAACCAGCAACAGGTCCTCCAATCGAACCATCAGCCAAGTCAAAAGTTCCACACGGCCTCAGTAAACAGCTCACCAGGCTTTGGCCTAAAAGACTGATATATGTTGGGAACGCAAGCGGGTGTAAGGAAGCGAGGCTGGTTGAAACAGGAAGGTTGTTGAAGCTGAATAGCATCAAGTACACCACTCTTTCGCATTGTTGGGGCAATTCCAAACCTACTATTACAACTAAAGAAACACTTCCGGAGAGAATGAGCAGTATTTCAGTTTCAGCTCTGCCGAAAACCTTTCGAGAGGCGATAGAAATAACGCGGCACCTTGGGATTGAGTACCTGTGGATTGACTCTTTGTGCATTATACAAGACTGTCCCAAGGACTGGCAAACAGAATCAAGTAAGATGGGTCAAGTATATACTTATTCTTCTCTCACCATTTGCGCGGCGGGCGCTCGAGACAGCTATGGAGGGTGTTTTCTTGAACGACCTCCAATGCCAGCAATTCAAATATTATCCGGCGTATATGTTTCAGAGTACGTCGAAGCGATTCCATTCTGGTCTCCGGAAGCAGTGGACACTCGTGCTTGGTGCCTTCAGGAGCTTGCACTTTCGCCTCGTGTGTTGATGTGTGGGTCAAGAATGATGGCCTGGCGGTGCGAAGAGACAACGATAATAGAGCAGGGACAGCAGCCCGAAATTTCGCCGAAATACGACCTTCGTATCAATCCGAAACTGTCAACACGGAATTGGAACGATGTTGTGGCAAATTATTCTCGTCGAAATTTGTCGCAAAGTAGAGACAAGTTAGTCGCAATTTCTGGACTTGCACGGAAGTTTGCAAATGAATCAACCGAACAGTATCTGGCTGGTCTGTGGAGGCGGACGTTGCTCACTGACTTGCTTTGGCGGGTTGATGTTCAAGTTGAGACGAGCCTGCCCAGGATATCACGCTCAACGAGTTATCGTGCTCCTTCATGGTCCTGGGCCTCCTTAGATGGTCCTGTAATGTTCACACGAGAAACTCGCTTCGATTGGGACCCCTTGGCGTTGCTGGTGGAGGCGAATGTAGTGCTAGGAGCAGAAGATCCTTTTGGGGAAGTGGTTGGAGGTTTACTGAGGATTCGGGGGCCACTCGCCTTAGTGACATGCCGGAACACCAACTCAAAGACATATCCGGCATGTTTTCCCTTATCTTCGGATTCCGCAGAAGAAGAGGACTCGCACAGCCGCTGCGCGTCTTGCTGGTTTGACATAAGGGATGAAATGGACTGGTCTAACACCAGCGTCTTTTGCTTACGGATTGCTGAGACGCATGGGCTAGTCCTGTGTCCGGTGGGAGACAGTGGGGAGAACTTCCGCCGTGTTGGAATTGCAAATTGGCTTTTGGGGCCCTTGTGGAAGCTAGATTGTCCTGACACAGAAATATCCATCACCTAACTGCAATAAGCGCGCGAGCACAATAGTTGAGCTTAAGAGATGGTTCATATTTGGTCGAACTGATCTTATCCGAGGGTTCAAGGCTTCAGGCTTCAAGTAAGAAGTTCCTTTCTTTCCCCGGACCCGGTTTCACAGCGGTATCCCGCCGGACTACCACCATCTCGGTGAGCTCGGGTGGCCAGGAAATCCATACTGCGTAGTCACCGGTATTCCGCCGGCCTGATATGTGGCCGGGAATCCGACCAGGGAATTGAGCTGGAAACTAGACCGCAGGTTGTGATACGGTATGGCTGGAGTCGACGCCTTCTCCTTTCAATACCGTCCGCTAGTTCACTTTGAGGCTTTCTAGGTAAGGGTACGTAGCTACCTTTTCTCGCTTCGTGATATCACGCAGAGTAATGACCCCTTGATTAATCACGTATATAGTACGTCTGTACGTCGCGTATCGCGCGTCGCGGTAGCTATTCTGTATCTCTTTAGAGAGGGCAAGAAAGGCGCTTGGCATATAGCTAAGATAGTAGTATATCAAGATCTACTTGCGCTACTAGCGGTTATACCGTCAGACCTTAACTTTCCTATCTTCTCTCGCTTAATCGAGTATTTGCCGGACTTCCGTATACTCCACTACCAAGCGTACCAGCAAGTCTGTTTCCCAAGCGCTCTTCTATGCCACTTAACCGAGATCCTTCATGGGTGACGGATGAAGCTAATGAAATGAAGGATAGGAGGGTGTTGATGATGGATCAAATGTCGAAAGCTCCCAGGAACCAGCAGTTATGAGATCGGAAGAAGAGCATATGGCGAATGACCAGGATCCGTAAATATGCGCAGTTGGAAAAACGGTTTAAAGAACTACTGTTTGTATTGGCACATATGACCCCCAGTCCACCAGCTCGCGGCGAAGAGATCACGCCAATCAGATTCCGGAACGGATTTCTTCAGGAACGTAATATCTATTTGGTCAACGGACGGGTGGTCTATGTCACGTCCGAAAAGGCAATTGATCAAGGGACAGCGCCATAGTATAGTCGCTCCACGGCCAAACCTTCGATGCCGGCGGCGGATATAGAAGCAGAGTTCGCCATGATAACAATGGCAAGATGTCCCTTCACATTGAATGGGTGGGGATTAGCCGTCGACCAATTATTCCTTTCCCGGGAATGATGAAGGCCATGAGCTCACCGAACACATAGGTAATGACTGCGAGGGAAACGGTAGAGACAGAGACGCTTTGTGGCTTGAAGTAACAGATTGCTGAGATCGTTCCTCCGAATGGAGAGATGTGAGTCAGCGCGATTTTCAAGATATTGGCAGCGCAGCATACTGCGTGGAGGTGCTCATACTTGGATACCCTTGTCCGCCTGTTGGGGAGTTACGAACAAAGTTCTGTCATTGACGTGCAAAGCTTGAAGAATTTGTTTCATCTGAGTGAAGACGAGAAAACATCAGATCGGAAGTTCTTGCGGGATGTGAAAATCAAATCGCTTCCTGCGGACCGCGGTTAAGTGAACATTCAAGTAAGCGGAGGCTTCTTGCTCGTGTTATTATTTTGGGCCTTGTTGAACTGCGTGCCACTTGGCAAATTGCACGGGATATGGAATCTGAATTCCGGTTTTAGCGTATGTACCAAGCAGAGACGACATATTCCGTCACTGAGAGCCCTTTCCCTGCTTCGGGAAGCCCACCGAAAGGCGAAAGAAATAAATTTCTGCTGTCTAGTGACTCCAGCCGTCTCTTTATTTTTTGTCAATGTCCCCATCCTCTGAGCCAGCCAGAGCATGTGCTGTGCAACTTCAAGTACCAGAGCCATCAAGGTAAGGGTTTCCCAAGTATGGGTCAGGAAAATTGTGTTCAAGTAGCTCGTCCATCTTCTCTGTCGATTGCAGATGTCCAGTCGGCTCGGGGTTTGCGAACATGGACGGGCTGAGATACTGATCCGGGGCTTCGAAAAGAGGGGAATTGACATGCTGGAAATACCCCTGCGACTGCTGGGACATAGGAGAGGCCAATTGCTCACATACGTTGCAATTGCCCGTACAGTCGATAATCCCACATTTCGATCCATAACCAGAATCTATGGATGATGCCTCGGATGGTTTGTGTCTGAGCACTTGGGATCCATCGAAAGAGCTCGGCGTTTCCGAAGGCTCTACCGAGAGCTCTTTGATGCAGAGGACAAGTTCGGAGATCATCATATTCTTCATTCGCTCTCTGGACTCTAGGTCGGGTATCATATCGCTCAATCGCGTATCGAGTCTTCGCTCAAATAGGCGAGGCAAGTCGTTCTCGCAGATATGGATGGGGATATGCTTTTCTTGAGATGGTGTGGGCGGCTGGTCAAACCCCTGCCGATCTAGGATGAAAAGAGGAATGTGTGAGTATCCTGGACAACAATTATAGCACAGGAGAAGGACATACATGCTCCGGTGGTGGGGGGAAGGTCGTTCGGGAACAGTATCTGATAGATTTTGTACCACTTCTCCTCTTCAGAAATATTCGTTTCGCGTTTCCCTCTCTCTGCCAATTGTGCTACCATATCAGGCGTCATGGATCTCGATGCGGGCAGATCGAGGACGGGGCATTCGGGGCCTTTCTCATTTCTGAGATTTAGATGCACCTCTAGGTCATATTGCTTCTTGAACGCTAACCCGCATCTAGGGCAGGAAATCTTTGGGGAATGGGTTCTTCTCAGATGTTCTCTGACGAGATGCATTAGAGTAGTGTCCATTTACAACGAACACAGAGAGGTCCACTTACTTGACACGGGCAATATCTGCAAATCCCTGTCCAGCTGCGCAGAGAGTATATTTTTGCCCGTGCTCTTCGCTCGTCTTGAAATATGCGGGGTCATGGACGTAAAATGGGCATACAAATCGCCTGTTGGTCCCATTGACCGTCTTTGCCTTTTTGTATTGACTCGGGTCATCCTCTTCTCCTTCACCATCGCCCCCCTCTGAGGCATGTTTGCGATGTCTGCCACCACCATTCGGCGGCGACTGACGAGTTCCACGCGATCCAGATTCCGAGGAATTTCCACCTGCATTCTTCTGTGCGGTTGAGCCTGGAGATGAATTTGCAGGACAGGCTCTGAAGTTCGCTTGCGATCCAGGATCGAATTGGTCTTCCAGTCTTCCCAAATCATTACCAATCGCATAGACTTCACATAGCCCTTCGACGTCTAGGTTGATGAGAAGATTATGAGCATCTTCTTCGATCCAGGAACCTGTGCCAAAAATGGCGTGAGCCATGGAATCGGAACCAAGGCTGGCTGCTGTATCGGGTTTAGACTGCAATTTCGCGGAGGGCAGTTCGATGACTGGAGTCGAAACTTGAATGGTGGTTGTCAATTGAAGGTCAGGACCGCCTAGCCTGACCGTGATTTTTTCCTCTTCAGATTTACTGGCTTTCTCAAAACCGAAGCCGGACGGTGCTCCGTCTATGACCTGGTCAAGCAAATACTTCTGTTCGTGTTGAAGGTTACCAAGCTCCAAATTGCGATTAGCCGATTTTTCGTCGTTTGTGTAGACTGCTGGAAGATCGATCGACACCGGGCCCACCGGGCGACATTTCATTGCGGCTCGAGAACGATCGACTGATAGCGGAAACTTTGGACAATTCGGCTTCTCCGTAGGCTTGTTCTCAGAAATTTCAGCCGGATCAAGTAAGTTGGATTTTTCCCCATCTAGGAGCTTCTCCGCGGTGATAATCTGCCCGTCAGAGCCATCGTCCAACGGCCCACCAGTCCCTTGAAGGTGCATGTCGTATTGTTGGTGATACTCCGATGACGAGGCTGGAACGAGCATCGGAGGAGGCTCATTGCACAACATGTCCGGCCCAGTATCGAGGATCTTGTATTTCAGCCTTTGGAAAGTGTTTCGATTATCTTTGGGAGCCTTTGCATTATATTCATTGTTTCGCTTGTTCTGCGACGGCGACGGCGCGTAACTGCTCAAAATGGCTTTAGGATACGCAGGTACGGTATCGTCGGCTGGAGGTGGATTCGGTAATTCCCTGCCACGGCTGCCCGAAGCTTGACAATCATATTCGGGTTCAGTGCAGCAATGCCTGGCTACCCTATTTGATGCTGCTGGAAGATTGGCCTGCTCCGTACTGTTCCACAGCGTGGAGGCATTTGGAGAGAATGTATAATTGTCCGGTTCGTACTCTTCATCAGAGTCCACCAATATCAAGCCTTGAAACTTAAGCATCAAATCTACGGTATCGAGATGTCAGCAGATTGCCTTTTTGAATGCGTACGTATATGGGAAGGGGTCATCTGGCCACGGGGGGTGCTTGAAGGATGGAAAGGATGGAAAAGGTGGGAGTTTGTCAAAAGAATGTCTAAGCTCACCTGCGTCTTGTCCTCTCCGTGGGGTTTCTGAGGGAATTCCACGGGGCGAGTGTTGGTAGTTAAACAGTCTAAATTGACCATCTTCGCCCGTGCGTGGGTTGTAGTTGAAGACTTGCACATCATCAGGAAGGTCACCAGCTTCAATGCGCCGCGTGTTTTTGGTCAACATTGAAACGGCACGGTCCTCCTGTAAAGTATGTTTGGTTAGCGAGTGCACAAAGTAGGTGAGTGTTTCCACTCCCGAAGGCAAGCCACACGTACGAAACTTTCCGGGAATTCCACGAGATCGTGGCGGATACATGCATCCATATGTACAAATGCCTTTATCTTGAAGGTTTGTCTGGTCCAAGTCTGTCCTCGAGTCGAAATCCTGACGGCACCTTGCAGAAAATGTTTTAACTCAAGTCTGTTAGCAGCATGTTGACCCGACGACCCGAACACGACAGCGATTAATTTAGATGGGATTTTGAGCCCCAACCGGAGATTCGCATGTGGCAAATTGAACTTCAGAGCAACTGCGATGAAAGATCGCGGGCCTGGGGTGCCTCCGGGTCAGCCCCGATGGCTTGCATGAATACGCAGCCACCCCCACCCCCAAAGGGCAACCCCGCACGTTCAGAGCAAGTGCTTTGAAATGTAACGTCATTGATGCCCAAAGGTGCCTTCATGCTTTGCTGCTGATAAGGAACTGTCCCTGGCTCTTGGAGCCCAAGCACTGTCGCAACGGCACGCCGAATATCAAGGTGGCTGAGACGCTAAAATCAAGGGTGCTGGGAGTGCATTATCAATGCCCAATTTTGTGCTGCAATTCAGCCTCAATCGATGCAATCAACTCCCATTGGATTTTCGCATTTCACCATGGCACAAGTGCGTGGTGAGTGGCGTTTCACACTGTCAACAACGCTCTGACCGCCATTTCAAGATTCACGAACAATAAAGAATAATAGAGGTTGCCCCGACAAAATAGCACTTTGCGGCTCAAACAGCCCGCGAGAAAGCGTGGGATGCGCAGAAAATATGGGGCCACGGATCGAACTGATGATTTGTTCAGCCCGCGCGTCTTTGGATTGTCAGCAAGAAACGCCGAAGGACCGTCGAGCAACGATGATCGAGAGCGCTCCATCACAGTCCGGAAGGATCGTGACATGCTCTGGTCTTTCGGTATGAGCTTGTGAGCAACTGCGTAGCTCCCAAAATGCCCTTTCGTTTTCCGTCAAACGTGCGGACAGGGAGGAAGTTCAGACCTTAAATACCAAACGAAAAGCCACCAAGCCAACTGCTGATCTTCTTGAGGGAGTACCACTTCAAGGACAATCTTCAAAGTCATCTGAAGCGCACCATGTCTAAGAAGTTAGGAAAGTCTTCAAGGTATGCACTTGCATTAAGCTGGGTCGTGGCAAATTCTGACAATCAATCCTCAGCAACAAACGTACCCTTGGAGCATCAGCGAAATCGGGAGAGCAGCCCAAATCCAAGATGCTATTGTGCAGTGACCAAACTGCCTTCAGCATGTTAGGTCGTTTCATCTACTCAACATCAAGTCCTGGGGATAGATTGAGTGGGGGAGGTCTTTGCTCGGGGAACGGCCACGTGCTTAGCCTAGAGCAGCAATTGAACCTGTTGGAGCAGCAAATCCATGGAGACAAGTAAACACGCAAGTAAGCCCAAACCAAAGCCAAGAACAAACTCATAGATGCTAATCCACTTTGAGATCTCGGTACGAGGCAGAACAGGTCCGACGGATTGTCGTCGAGAAGATAGGCGAGAAGGGGAGGCGGGATGTTGGGCCCTTGTCCCGTTCTTCAGGGATCGGTCTTGAGTAAGGGTTTCACTTGGAGACCCTGTTTCGGCAAGTTCCGATTTCCACAAATAGAAGCATTGAAATTAAAATGAAACAAAAATCCAAATGATTATGGCTGCCTAAACACTAATCCAAGGCCACAAAACTCTACGTAGAAATCAAGAGTCATCATCTGCTACAACCTCAGGAAGAACATTTTCCTCCTGAACCAGACCTAAACCAAGAAAAGCGTCAGAAATTCTCCATTAAGCAAAACAACGAGGAGGCCAGTGCTCGCCAAGTTAGAAAATCGTTAATTACTATTCTTCGTCCTCAAAGCCCTCAAACGCCCATCGCGTGCTCAAACAGAGTGAAGCGAAATCCGCATCACCTGAGGGGCGTCAATATGACACGGGGCTTGCAGTCCGGTTGCAGGCCCACGCAGTCAATCATAAATTCTCCATAGGCCAACACAGGAGCTGAGGTAGACAGACTGTCAGCGAGTATGAAAGCGGCATGACAACTGTGTCACAAGAAAATGGATGCTTGAAGAAACTCACGTGATACTTATCATCCTACTGAGGCTTCAGAAGAACTTGAAAAGTTTCAAATGGACACCTAGTCGTGAACACGCGATAAGACCTGCTTGACGATCACAAAGAAGGTCCTTTCCTAATAGATAGTAGTTATAATCCTGATGCCGGCCGGCAAATGATGCGAACGTAGGCTTTGTGGTCGATAGCCCTCTGTGTTGCTAGCTACAATCCAAGTAACAATTCAGAAACCTTTCAGTCAAGGCTTGCAGCTTCCGACCTGCCCTCTTCACTCTCAGAGACACTACCTAGACCAGGCATCTCATCATCGGAGTCACTCCCTAGATCGGGCATCTCGTCATCGGTCGTTTCGTCTTCTTCCTCGTCGTCGTCCTCACCGTCGTCCATGTCGCTATCCTCGTCGTCCGGATCGAACATTCCCATTCCAAGTGCAATGGGGAAAGGTATGCCACCCCACTCCCTATCGCTGTCATCGTCGCTGTCAAAATCGCCTCCAAAAAATGCTCGCGGGCTTGCCATGATATCATCATTGTCCGGGCATCTTCTCCAGCCGTAAATCGGGCGGAATGGCACCTGCAATTCCCAATCCTCGAAGTCCTTAAGCGATAGAACCGACAGTGAGGGGAGATCAAACTTGGAATCTGCGAGATCTGACGGCAATTTATCGAACAAACTCAGGTTGTGGTCTCCTCCGCAGCTAATTATCCGCGGTGACAAGTTGTCCACATGGAAGACAATGAGCATCTCCCGAAGTCCAGTAAGACTCTTCACTGCGCGCTGCACGCCCTCGAAAGGGTCGAAATCATCGTCAGTGGGAGCATTGCCATAGTACGTGTCCAGAGCCAGGTATTTCAAGCCGGATATCTCCCGGTCTCTGAATGTGCTGAACACATGCGCCATGTCCTCTTCCAAACTACTGTCCATGTAGAGGGTATCGATGGAAAAGTTGAATCTTATCTTCGCAGGGTGATATATTGAGCCAAAGCAGAGGGGATAGTTGTTGAGGAGGTGATTGCGGGATTCCTGGCAGACTTCGAGGGCAGTTGGCGGACTAACATTTGATAAGAATCCGTCGTCTGAATCGTAACTTATTTCGACGGTTCGCGATTCGCAACTCGTTTCCCATATGAGGCAGCGAAGCTCGAATGGAAGATTGGGAAAGAGCGTAAAGGAGTTGAGTGTTCGGGGATTGTCAGACATGGTCGGCAACCGCGTCTGGCAAACTCTTCTGATTCTGAGGATCGCCAGTGCGTTAAGAGCCCTGCTCAGCAGGACGTTAGCGGAAGCAATTCATCCAAAACAAATTGAGAACCTACTGTCGAGGTGTAGAAGTGTTCGAGAAATTGTTGGTTGGATGAAGGGAAGAAAGACGCGTTGGAGTTCGTGAAACACGAAATTCAGCGGGCGATCATTTGCCATCACGTGCTGACCAAATTAGGTCACCGCCCTGTCTGTAGAGGCTGCAGCCTTCATCCTCTCTCCATTACGCCGCTCGAACGGCCTACAAATATATGCATCGAGCTCAAAACCTATCAGGCCCGAGTTCCCCTGACCTAAATGTTCGGTTGAATTGAAGAATAATCATGGAATCCTCACCACCAGGCTTCACTCTCTTTCGGGAACTCCCCCTCGAACTCCGTCTCAAGATCTGGTCCTTTATCGCACCCGGCCCTCGAACCGTGTCCATCAAATACAAGGGCCTCTCATGCTATTCAACCGGGAAGGGATTTTTGGCAGCCGCCGACTGGCGAAGTCCTGATCCAATTCCCATCGTCCTGCACATATGTCGAGAGTCCCGGACTGAAGCTTTGAAATCTTACCAGCTTGCATTTGGATCATATCTCCACCCTGGAAGAATTTATTTTGATTTTTCCAAAGACACTTTGCGGTTTGGGAATAGTCACAGAGATGCTTATATGACCGTGCCGGAGATGTTGCAGAGTGGACCGATTGATTACTTGCTTGATGTCTTTCTTGGCGGGGACCCTTGTGGAGCGGACGATGCGGAGAAGGTGAAGTACATGATCACCGATATTGATGAGAGTGTTTATGGGAGGAGGGCATTTTGTTGGAATGAGATTCGTCTTTTCACGGGGTTGAAGAAGTTGACGATTATGCCTCGGGATGAGGATGAGATGGCAGACGAACTTATGAGAGGGTATCAGGATACATTGAGAAATGTTGCGAGCAAGCATCTTGAGTGGGTGGTTCCACAAATTGCGGTCGTTTCAGCAACGTCTGGGGCACTATGGGGGACGTTGGAGCTCGAGACGTCGGACTGATGCTCTTCTTGAGTAGGAGTAAATGGGCTTGAGCGGGAAATATACATCCTGATTTTTTGGGTAATGGCTTCCCTGATCATTGTACGAAAGCAAGAGTTGCCAAAACAAAAGCATCAAATCCGGGGTCTACCAAGAGAGCTTTCCACTCTAAGAATTGAATCAAATGAAGTATACCAATACCCTGTAACGCGTTACTCTCTTTTTGCTCAACCAATCAAGGCGTTTTCCAATCTCAACAGAGAGGAACCCCATGCGATGAAGGTGGCCTTTTTCGAACTTTTCCACTATCAGACCACGACAACATATAACCCATTTCTTGTTCGATGGATCTGCCCAGCCGAAAACGTAAAGATACTTGCTTCTGCAGCCAGGACCGAACTTTTCATGGATGGAAATGCGACTCAATTTCTGGCGGTCGGCTTGATCTGCGTCCATGTCGTTTTGCCAAGTCTCTGGTGTTGCCAAAAGGATCGTTGTGCAGCTTCGAGGTTATTGAATAATCCACAACTTCTGCGACGTTGTAGTTCGTCTACACCAAAGAATCGAGGAAACAAATCGGATCGCCAGTTGAATCCATAACCAAGTAGCCATTCGGTGACAGGCAACGAGAAAGGTTCACATCGGGTGTTCGATACCAGCAGAGATTCTGTATCATGAGATTTCCGGGTCCTCCGAAGCATCCAGCGAAATAGGCAAGATCACTTTCGCGTTCTGTAGATTGTTGCCATTTCCTCTCTGTCCCGTCAGCTGCTTTGCTCTTTCGCCACAGCCAGCTATAGCAACGAATCAATCTTCGACAAAGGTAACCTTACGCGTACTATACTCCTCAGCAATAAAATTTCCATTCAAAACTAGTCTCGACGCTTAGTCGCCTGGCCCCATCGGTGACATATGATGCGTTACTTGGAAAGAGTGGATTTCTATTACTAAGAAATTGGAGTCAGCGTAATTCCTCCAGGTATTTTCGGGAATAGAATTTTCAAGGGCTGTTGGACACTGCGATAAGCGGAGTTAGTGCTCCGAGAAGTTGAGACTTACCCGGGGGTTTTGAGATAGGGTAGCAACGGCTGAGAACTAGGGAATGCAAGGGAGGTGAAGTATTTTGGAGAGAAAAGAGTTTAGGAATGCGCGAATATACAACGGGTGCCCAAAGCCATCACGAGATAGTCACCTTCGATACATCGCTATTGTTGTGAAATTTTGATGTCAAAAATGGTGCACTTCAAGTGATGCACTTGGTTCCTGACGAAGCTCAGGAACAAAGCCCCAAGACACTGAGATTATACAGCCTGGGTGCGTAAAACAGTAAATGAAAGGTAGGTTGAATTGTGCTGAATGTTGAAAATGTCCAGAGTACGCTGCTTAGATGAATGGGTTCCTCGATAGTGAGCCGCTCGTCGAGGGTCGAGGGTCGAGGTTCGGTGCAATTTTACGCAGATGTTGACAAACGCATTACAGTCATCAAGTGGAAAGCAGAGTTCTTATTATCAATCTGCGGGCGGCGTTCTTTCTGTGGTTTGTTGGAAACAAGGGAAGACCAGACCAGGCTCGGCAAAAATACCAGTATCGATAGTATCGATACTTGCCCCATATTTTAATTGTTATTTAATTATTCTTATTTACTATCATATTATATAACTTAAAAATTAAAGATTTGTAAGCATTAAGAATGCTAATAATTTGGTTTAAATAAATATGTAAAATAACTAAGTCTTTAATTAAAATATTAAAATGTATTAAAATAGTGACTTTTCGAGTTTTGCAATCCCGATAAGCTTATCGCTAATTGTTTAGCGTGCAGTCCCTAAATTTTAGGCAGTTTATCGCTAAATTTATAGGCTAGAGGCCCCTAAATTTTCGCCCAAATTTAGCGATAAGGTATCGATACTAAAATTTCTGGTATTTTTGCCGAGCCTGGACCAGACCAGGTTGGCCGGCGAAGAATACCCATGCTGGCGCTTGCCCGAGACAGCATTTATCTAGAGTGCCACCCTCAAGTTGAAACAATTGAACCGTTGCGTCGGTACTCCAGACTGAACCCTTGGATTAGAACGTTGCTCTCGGAATGTCGAGATCGGAGAGTTGTGTATCAATAGATGCAGTACTTTAGGACATTAGGGTTGTCCATGTGTTGATCTCTGTGGTCCGTGAGAGATGCCCTTGTCAAACGTGCTTTGTGATATCTGGGCTTTCGCAATGCATCCCTTCACACGTAGTCAGAGAACTTTAAGAGAACTAACCTTTTGATCCGAGCCATTCGGCCGTGTCCTGCAAATTACTGAAAACAAGAGATGGCCAAAACACAGATCTCGATTGGCATCTAGCTCTATTCTAGCCTAGCTTCTATACGGGTCTCGTATACACATTCTCAATGACATAATCTTTCTTCGGCCCTTTGACTTCGTACCTACTCGTCCACTTCGCGAGCGTTGTGCCTGAGAAGCTGAACTCATAAGTAACATTATACAAATCTTCGATACCTATTCCATCGTTAGCATATCTCTCTCCATTCTCCCTCTCAACTTCACTGGACTTACACAAGTGACTCGACTTCGCCCTCCATGGCTGCAGCTCTCCCTCTTTCTCCGAAATAAGGAACTCTAGCTCGTGGAAAAAGTAGTCAGACGTTTTATAGTCCGGCTTCGCGAACCAGACGTCGATTTTGTCTGTTGATTCGCTGTAATGGTATACATAACTGTGACGTCTCAGCTCCTCCCTTTTTATCGGTACGAAAAACAAACTCACCTTCTTTTCGCAGACATCGTCCCGCCCCAACTCGGCCTGAATTCACCCTCCTCAAAATAAAGATATTCCATTTCAGCATCTTTCTTGGTCGGATATCGCGGCAGAAAGCTCGCCTTCCCACTCAAACTCCCACTCGGAAACGTATCCAGTCTTGAACTGATCTTCCTCTCCAAGTGCCAAAACCCTTGCAGCGCTCTGAAAACAGCACGCGCTACGAACTTGCCTTGGTTTGCGGAGTCCGAGAAAATGCGATCAATGATCTCGAGTGCAGTCTTGGCCTCATTCTTCTGTTCGAGAGAGGCGGAATCAGGTAAATATCTTGGAGGTAGAACGATTCCCGTTTTCACGTCTGGGGAGGTGCTTGGGGGTTCTTGGCGACTGATGGAGAGCATGGAGGCGAAAGATTCCATGAGGTAAGCGTAATCGCCCATCGGAAACTGGGCTCTTCTTGGATCAGTCCTCAGTTTCAGCATGGAATCAATGGTTATGTCATCCTCGAGCGCCTTGGCGGCTTTCGCATCACCGGACCAGAGGGCGGAGAGGAAACGGGCTTGCATTTCCATGACGCCCCAGTAGGGGCTGCGATAGAAACCTACGAATCCTAATGATGGGACTTTGCGGGAGATTGTGGAGTGGATGTTGAGAGCAAGTGGGAATTCGTCGCTTGTGTGTGAGAATTGCAATGTTTCCAGGATGTCTGATGGGAGGAACGAAAGGGAGGCGGAAGCATCAAAGCCAGTTGCGCAGACGATTGCTGCTATGTCTGAGATCTGTGAGAGGTTTCCGGAGCTGTCTGAAATCTTGATTGAATTTGGTGAAGAAGCTCGGCTGACTCTCCCGCTGATGGTTTGGATCTTCTTGTGCCGGACGAACTCGGTGTAATGGTCGCTGCATGCAAGTAATGGCGGTTCTGAGCGGATGTCTCCCGTCATTGATAGGTCTGCACCTAGGTCTGCTTGGTCGGTTCCAATATATGTTTCCATGAAGCCGTGGACCATTTGAGCGCCCTCCGGGCTGACGTGGCCTGATGTGTTCTGAATGGGGCCTGGTGGTCGCCAAGAGAGATTGTAGTTGACAAGGTCTAGGGGCAAAATTGTGGGGGAGGGGTTCTTTTTCTACGGTAATATCAGTTCGGGAGTTCAGAGCTGCGGGTCTCCAAACTGTACCTTCGTAATCGCATCCCCTTCAGAGACTTCGACATCTGGGTTTTTGGGAAAGAAAAGTGGCATAACCCAGACAGGCTTCTGCACAACATTGCAAACGATATACTTCTCTGGGTCAGGGAAAGCAGGTATTCCTGGGGTATTGGCAACTGAAGATATCTCAAAAGCAAGTGACCCAGCTGTTTCAACTCCAGACATCTGACCTCCAACAACGACGATGTTCTTCCCAGGGGCCGGGGGCTTGCTACCTCCCTCGGTCAGGAGACCTTTGACATCCCGAACCTTGGAACTGTGCCAGATCGGAACATTGAGGCCGTCGAAGATTTTAGGGATCTTGGGTTTCCCGAAGAAACCTGTAGCGATGATCAAGTGATCAAAATCGTAGGTCTGATGTTGGCGTCAGCAAGATCTTGGAGATCAAGTGACAAGTGAACAGGAAATGCAGCAGCACATACTTTCTCATACTCCTCGTCCTCCCTGACTCTCACCTTCCACCTCTCCTCCTCTATCTCCGTTCCCACGACCCGTGTCTTCAACCTAATGCTCACTCCATACCTCTCCCGATACCTCTCCAGGTACTCCCCCACCTCCCACGCCTTCGGAAAACTCGCCTTCCCCTCCTCCCACGCAAAATCACTGAAACTCACTGTATGTCTACTTTGATTGACGCACATATCCGGATTCACCATTCCGTCATCAACCTTTGAGATAGGCCAGAGACCTCCGATACGATGCGAGGCTTCGAAGACGGTCACGTGAAAGGTGTCCTTCAGTACGTTGTGCGTCAAGGTTTTCGCGGCTACGAGGCCGGAGGGCCCGGCGCCTGGAAAGCGTCAGCTTCATATGTATCAAACTTTGCATGGGGATGTACCGATTATGCACACGCTCTTCGCCATCTTGTATCTGCTCGCCCTCGACAACATCCGGGAGAGAGAAGCCAGATTCAAGCCCTGGACGATGGTGAGAGCATTGAGGGTATACCAAGCGGCTGAGATGTCGTAGCTGATGCCAGCAGCTAGAGCACGCGCTGCTAGAAAATGAGTACGGATTTATCAGCGGTAGGGCTGATATTGTTGTCGATCTTTGCCATGTACTTCGTAGTGCTGATGTTGGGGATGTTGGGGGTGGGATTATTTTGGTGAGTTAGATTGTTAAGGGCACACCTGCTTGGCGAAGCGATCACGTGGAACGCCCCCTTTTCTGAACCTGGAAGAGTTGGCGAGAGTGGCGACTCTAGCGACGCTGGCTTAGCCAGTCCTGCCACACTGCCACTGCCACTGCTGATGTGCAACAAAGGCGCAGGGCAACTGAGATGGCCATTTTCGAGAGCAGCTAGCGAAACTAGCGAGGCTGGCCAAGCTGTCACTACCACTCCTGTGGATGCCGATATGCAACAAAAAGCCATTCGAGTTGGCATGTGATAGATCCTCTTTTTTACGGATTCTGTATGGATTTTCTTCTTTGGAGGGAGAGAGAATGGGGGACTTACAGCGCTTGAGAGCTACATGTACAACCTTCATCTTCTAGATCATACACCATTTCTAAGACATTCAGAGAATTGGCCCAGGATTCTCAAGAATACCGCGAATATAAGCACCAGTGAAAAGCACCAGTGAAAAGCACCTCAGATCTGAAGATATACTGCTACAGAGTCTGGAAAGCAAGACAAAAGCTGGTCAGCAACCACGACGATTTTACCCCGACTTTACCCCGAGTCTCCGAATTTAATCCAACTTTACGCCAACTTTACGCCGAAATCGACGTGCAACAAACTTCAAGTCTTGGGGCTTGAAAGTTACCACGTGATTTTTCTCGATTATACAATGGAAGACTAACTCTAAAGATACAAGCAAGGCACCGAGCAAAGCGATGGAAACGAGCATCCCTGGGGTCTCAGAGAACCCTGACCTTGTTACCAATGCCGCGGGGCGATTCCTCTGTAGGCTCTTCCTTGAACTCCGGATTAAATGAGACACAACGACAAATAGTTGGCATGAAGTTGAAAAGCGGCAGTGTGACTTGGTTTACATAATATAGTATATCTCCAACATGGGTCGCACCTCTCCAGCGCCAGTAGCATTTGCCTATCTTTTGTCAAGCATTGCCACAACAGCCGCTAGGGAGTAAGTTTATGGCCGACCCTACCCCCTGCACTTACCCCAGCCTCCCCGGCTTGGCGTTGTCGGGTGGGGTGAGACAGTTTTTCTCCAAAAACGCCTCCCTCACGCCAACGAAAACGTTATTTTGACGAGCACCACAACAGTTGCACTCGATTCCCACAACTTGACAAGTTTCACAAAGAACAAATGTCACTGCCATGCTTCACTCCCGAGTACTGGGAACCCTCGTGGCTTTGTCAGAATGACAGGCTCTCCGCTATCAATTGGCACCGTCCGGCCGAGCCATGGTGCGGGGTCGAAGCTGGTATCCGGACGTCACGCATGTCGATCATGGCTCACTTCCCAATAGCATCGCCGCTTTGGCATCAAAGGTGTCACTAACCACCCCAAAGCGGAATAACGCCGGCCGGAGGATGTATCATTCCGCGGGCTCAACCTTTTTCCGTCCTTTAACGAGCTAGACACACTGGAGCTTGCTTATTACATCTCGGCTTCCCACTTCCTTTTCCTTTCTTGCACAACCTCGTCCTTCAACGTACCACAAACTTGCACCTTGCAACACCACGTAGCAACGCAACGATGTCGGAACTGAAGGAGTATCCACGTCGCGACAGTGGGCGGAGCAGCAACTCTGCTACAAACGACAAGATCAAGGGCCTGGAGCGGGATCAACTGGAGGCGGGCATCAGCCCATTGGTGGCCGATCTACCTCCGGACCCAGATGCTCACTTGAGCGCTGGCGAGCGAGCAACCATTGTAAGCTCCCAAAGTCCTTGATTCTTTGAAACCACTGACACGCGACACAGGACCGTCGACTTCTCTGGAAGCTAGACCTCGCGTTGATCCCTTGGGTAAGCTCCCTTCTAGCGATCTATCTCGAGCCCAACTGACCGCTCAGCTTTGTGTTTTGTACCTCCTCTCGTTCTTGGACCGGACAAACATTGGTAATGCCAAGATCGTCGGTCTCCAGCAGTCTCTCGGTTCTACTGGCCATCCTCTCTCGGCCGGCGCTTACAATGCTGCTCTCTCCATCTTCTTTGTTTCATACTCCCTCTTCGAACCTCTCACCAATGTCCTGCTCAAGCGCCTTACTCCAAAGCTTTTCATCCCGATCATCATGTATTCGCCTTTGTTCCACTATTCACTTTCAGCTGCTGACAAGAGACAGGGTCCTCTGGGGTCTTATCATGACTTTGATGGGCTTTAGCTACAACTGGTCTGGCCTGATGGCTGCTCGCGTCAGTTTCTCCCTCCTTTCTTTTTGATTACAAAACTGACACAGACAGTGGTTCCTTGGTCTTGCCGAAGCCGGCCTCTTTCCAGGAGTGAATTACTACCTCTCTTGCTGGTACCGTCGCTCCGAGTTCGGCATCCGTGCTGCCATCTTCTTTAGCGCAGCCGCAGTCTCTGGCTCCTTTGGTGGTCTCCTTGCAGCTGCAATTGAGAAGATGGTTGGCCTTGGTGGACGTCCGGGCTGGGCATGGATTTTTATCCTTGAGGGTATTCTCACTGTCCTCTTCGGCCTCGCTTCCTTCTGGGCCGTCCAGAACTTCCCTGACAAGGCAACCTTCCTCTCTGAAGTAGACCGTGCTCGCGTCATCCGACGTCTGAAGATGGATCAACAGTCTTCAGCCGAACATGAAGAGTTTAAGATGCAATATGTAACTTCCGCTCTTAAGGATTACAAGATGTGGTTGGGCATGATGATCTACATGGGTTGCGACATGCCACTCTACGCCTTCTCCCTATTCCTCCCCACTATCATCTCTCAGATGGGTTACACGGCCACCAAGGCACAGCTTCTCACCGTTCCTCCGTACGCTTGTGCAGCAGTCCTGACCATCACCGTCGGCTACATCGCTGATCGCACCCGCCAACGCGGTCTCTGCAACATCTTCGTTTCCCTCATCGGCATCGCCGGTTTCGCCATCCTCCTCGGCAGCGAGAAGCCCCATATCAAGTACGCAGGCACCTTCCTCGGCGCCCTGGGTATCTACCCCTGTATCTCCAACACCATCTCCTGGGTCAGCAACAACATCGAGGGTGTGTACAAGCGCGGCGTCGTCTTGGGTTTCGTCATCGGCTGGGGCAACCTCAACGGTATCGTCTCCTCTAACATCTACCGCACCGGCCCCAAGTTTACCGCAGGCCACTCAACTGTCATGATTTACATGATCGTCTGTCTTCTTGGTGGTAGCATAGCTATGCGTACCTTACTTGTGAGAGAGAACAAGAAGCGCTTGACCGGCCAGCGAGACCACTGGACCCGAGGCATGTCTCATCGCGAGGCAGAGAAGTTGGGCGACAAGCGACCCGATTTCATCTACACTCTGTGATTTCCTCACTTAATGTGTTCCCAATCCTCCACCTCCAGCTTGGTGTCTCGTTTGTTTCCCTCATCTTGATCTTGTTTCATGGATGACGCGATGATACCCGAGTTGAGTTGCTTTGATACGGGAGGGAATGGTGCGTCATCATGGAAGGCTGTCATAAGGGCCAGTTCTTTTGGGAGTCGGGGCTTATAATACACAATCTGCGAGACAGTCATGAGGATTTGTTCGCGAGGCTGTGTTGAATGAAGTCAGTCTTTCGAGGAAGCTTGGACTTATACATAGTCTGCGAAAACTGAATAAAAAATGATCAACGAGATCCATCTGAAAAATTCCCTTCCCTTGCCGTTGCGTGCATTCTGTTTATTGCGTACCTTGCTGTAAGTACTTTTGTTCAACCCCCCTCCGGATTAACTTCGCGACTTCGTGTGCTGCAAGGCAGTGGTTCGTTTTCCTTAAGCATCCTTTGGTTCTTCCGCCAGTGCGGTTGCGATGTGCTTTCAGCTTGTCTTTTTGATCTCTTATTAAAGGCGATCTGAGGAGGTGGCCTGGTAGACTAGAAATAAGCATCGAAGATCGATTCCAGACAGCGGTCACGGAAGTGGCTCACCCACCGAGAAGATTTGACATTTGAGCAGTTTCGCTTCCTCTGCGGCGGATTCATGGAGTCTGAATAAAATATCTGATCCAAAAATAACAGATATCTTGGAAGAGGATTTTAATTCGTTCTCAAAGCTTGAATTCAATTAGAATGAAAGGAATTCAGGGAAAGCTTTGATGTTTGCGGTGTTGGAGACTCGGGCACAAAAGTGAGAGAGATGGAGTCCTCCACCGAGAATTCTTCCAGGAAAGCTAGATCTGCGCTGGATGGGCTTCAGTGAGCTGTCAAACTGTCATCTGGATCTGATCTTTTGAAGTGTCTGAGGTGAAGCTTGGCCGTTAAGCGAAGTCTGTTCAGGCGCCGTTGTGCCACTGGGACCCCCAATGTCACACTCGCTCAGATGCATTCACAAGAGCAATTATATGTCACCAACGGAGAGAGAGGTTTTCAAAGCGGAAAGAACTGGATTTCATACAAGTAAGTGCAAGAATATCTGAATTAAAGGGCCTGCGGGATGACTTCAGCCTTCCCACGGAAAATTTTATCGATGTCGCCAACTCCATCCAATAGACCTTCCTTGAAATCCATACAACGTCGCTAACGAGAGAAAAGTGGTAGCAAGAACGAGCTCCCAGCTTCATCAAAAGAGATGCCGTCGACCCTTAGCCATATTTGTCAAATCATCAACGCAATATAACTCTAAACCAAAACGCCATGTTTCTGTTCCGTCCACAACTACCAAAAGAAAAACTCAGGAACCCAATCTGTACCCGATGTGTCAGAGCGCTATGGGCGATGCTGCTGGAAACCCACTTACAGTTCTGCGACGGGCTAACTTTGAACCAGAAAACCAAGCGCCTCCCGCAAGCATACAATTCTGCCGAACTCCGTGACAACATCTTCACCAAATTTTGGCTACCCCTCAATTTCGACCCCTTTCTTTCTCGATTGAGCACCTCGACGTGCGTGAGCTCGAAATCTCCTTCTGTATCTTTGACTCTTGCACATTCTTCGGCCATTTTGGCGTTGACTTTGGTTCAATGAGCTCCAAGAACTTGCAGATGGACCAGTAGACGTCTTCAATTGGGTTTGGGATTCTTGGGAAGCACATGAGGGCTGTGTGGACTCTGAGCGAGGTGAGGGTTGCGAGGTAGCGGTTGGGCATCTGATGATGTGATATGATATGATATGATATGATTGATTGATTGATAGGATTGAGTTCGGCGGTGGAACTTGGAGGAAGTGATGTGCCTACGAGGGATGTATGGGGAAGTTGGAGGGTGTAGAAGAGGAATATATGTGCACTCTCATGCTGGTCAATGAGGCTTATGCCGAGGGTTGTCCAAGGGGCTGATCAGCCCTATGATTGTAGGAGGCCTGCTGACAGCAAGGTGGCGTGCTGAACAACATTCACGTGCTGAACCCCAAGTTCAGCTAGTTATCTCGCCTCTACGGACGTATAGGGCTCATTTGACCCTGTGTTCAAACAAGCATCTCCTGATAACACCGCATTGAAAAACGCCGCGAGGTGTTATTTGTGTGGCGGCTGGGAGCTTAGCTGAAATGATGGCAAGGCTTCAGACGCCTGGGGTACGATGCAGCTAGCGGAGAAGGGGAAATAGTCCAGGGTTATATAAGAAAATCGGCCGGCTGGCTTATTATGAGTGGGGTGATGTAAGCAGCGTGCCTCAGCTTACTCCGCGTCGCAACAGGGGTTTGTGACTGGCTTGCCCGTAAGCTTCCGTTGCTTTGCGGAACTGAGAAAGGAGGGTCATTATTATTGGACCGTTGAACGCCGCTGAAGGTATAAAGAAGGTCTTAAGGGCGTAAAGGCGACGGAGAAGGAGAAAAGGATGTGTCTCGCTAAGCTCTCAGGGGCAAGGCGGCACTTTTTGCCGGTAGGGCTGGCCGGGGCCGGGACAATATTTTTCTATTTTGTGGCTTGGTTTCATGACTCTGTTCCTCAAGTGTGAGGCCGTAGAAGATTTTCTGTACTTTCTTTACTTCCCACTCAAGTTCTTTTAGTTATTACCTGGACTTTCATGCTCGCGTTTTGTCCTTTCCGAATCTAGTCTAGTCGGATACCCCTGTTCTTTGCCTACCCTAGTTGGAACATTCTCCTACCCGCCGAGAGCAGAATTCTTTACTCGTTTCCCTGTTTCGATAAGGCTCGATTGGAGTGTAGAAGAAATCCTTTCTTTGGTGGCTTGCTGCACTCGAAGCAATGTGGAAGAAATGTCAAACACATCCGCAAAAGGTCATTTCGAGAGCAAAGAACCGCTTTTTCGGAGAGGAACCAAACGAGATATCTGGTAAAGTTGCTTGAGCACTGGACCAGCGTCTGCCTAGTAATTAGTGTCTCGATTCCTGGGATCCGTTGGGTTACTGCTGGTTGTGAAGTCATGCTGATCGTTACAAATTTGGAGGGCTAAAGGGGCATCAAAATTCCCAGCGAAAATCTAGCAGGCTGCTAATGGTAGACGGCTACTCAATACATGGTTCTGTATGTGGTGATTCCCTGAGGTTAGAAATCTTTAAAAGCACATATCGTGGAGGATTGTGGTGCTGGTAGTGAAGTGTTCTCAAGGTGAAGGCTCGAATCCATGACAAGGATGACGGCTCCCTGCATTCTCATGCGTTTGCATTGATTTTATTTATTCTCGGAATATTCAGTTCCTCTTACCTTTAGTGAGAACACGAAGCCTGTATTTTGGCTGCTTCGGCGAGTCGGCTAGTGTGTGGCCGGTAAAAGCAGCCTCGCAGCCTTGTGTGTGAGAGTCTACTTGAGATCGCTTTCTCGTCTCGTCTTCAACCTTTTCCCTCCTTCAACTTCTCCAACACCACCACGTTGGGCATTGAAACGTCGGTCACCATGGCAGGTAACAAGAAGATCAACAAGGCAAAAGCCAGAGCAACAGTCATCACCACCTACGAGGTTCTAGCTGGCATGGATGGTAACCCCAACACTCCTAAGGAGTTCGATGAGTCTCCCCACACTGATGAAGAGCTCTTCTTCAAGGCAGATGATGATGCTACCCAAGTATGTACTCTTCCTCCTTCTCCTCGTCGCTTTCTTTTCCATGCCGTGGCTACGATTGGCTGGCGCGTCGCAGCTTCCAATGCACAACGGCGGTGTCACGCGTTCACATTCGAGCAAACGGAGCTGATGATGTCTCTCAAACAGGCCGGCAAGAACAAGGTACTCATTCTCAACTTCATCCACCAGGAGTTGCACCATGGCACTGAGCGCAAGATCCCCGCATTGACCGAGAAGGACAACACAAACATCGAGACTTACCACCGAGTCAACTACGGTGGTGTCGATCTCGATGTTTGTGTTTACTGGCCTCCACGTGAGGGTGGTGAATTCAAGGCTTGCTTTGCAATGGTCAAGTTCGCCTCCGATGATTTGAGTGCTGAGTATGGCGAGAATGGTGTTGTCTCTACTGATGCCGCCTGGAACGCCGACGCCAAGGCAGACATGTTCACTCTCAAGAATGACAAGTTGATGAGCAACTACTGGGCCCCTCGCTGGAAGGTCTGTTGTCCAATTGCTCCTTTGGCTCTCCCCTTAATATCCTGTATCTGTCTGCACCTTTGATTAACCCATCCCACAATCTACCAGGAGCAAAAGCCAGGTTGTTCATGAAGCTGATCCCTTTTAGTACATCGTCAATGCCCTCCGTGCTACTGCGTACAACCGATTCGAGAAGAATGGCGTCTTTATCCCTGAACCTGAGCCAGAAGTAGCCACCGATGACAAGGGTGATGATAATGAGTCGCAAGTGGAGCGCGAGGAACAAATGGAGGTTTACTGTGGTTCCACTGGAAAGATCATCGGTCTCAAGGGCGCCAAGATTCAAGAGATTAGAAAGACCAGTGGTGTCACCGATATCAAGATGCCGGCCAAGAACGAAGACGGCCCTCGTCCCAAGGCTCGTGACCCGGTCCACCTCACCATCATCGGCAAGGGCCGTGCAATCAAGACCGCTAGAGACTTGATCCAGGCTGTGGTCGACGAATGGGTATGGCTTCTTGCGTTTGATTCAATCTCAAAAATTTGACACTAACCTGGGAATTAATTCAGGCCAACGCTCCGCGTCCTCCTCGCGATGGCGGTTTCAACCAATCCGGTGATAGTGGCTTCGGTGCAGGCGATAACTACGGTGGAGGTGACAACTACGGCGGCGGCGGAGGTAACAACTTCGGCAGCGGCGAGAACACCGTCGGTGGTGGTGATTAGGACACTGGAACTGGTGGTGACAACGGTGGTGGCAACCAGGCTTGGAACTCTGGAGCAGCAAATAGCGGAGGCTGGTAAAGCGACGGATGCTTCCAATGTGCTTCCATGGCAAAGGCGACTGGCATGGCCACTTCGGCTGATGAACTGTCTCTTTTCTTTCTCTGTGGCACAATGGGTTTCTCCGGCAGTGATACTTCATGTCTTTGATGGTGGTGATGGACCTGGCGAACTTCCGTGTGGCAACAATTTCTCTGTTTCGTACTGGGAGATGGTTCAGCTTGCGGATGTATTACGAGTGACGAGTGATGAGCAATGAACAATGGCAATACTGAAAACAACGAGCCCTTGATTTGGTGTGGCTTATGTGAAACGGGGGCCCAGACTTGATAACTCTTGACACCTCGAATCTCTCAGCTAAACCGTACCATTCGAATCCAATTTGGAGCCATCTTGCGTTTCGAAAGAGCTTAGCTCATCGCAGGTTAATGAGGGACTCCCATACTAAATTCTTAGACCATATCATAGACACTACAATAACAGGCACCCATCAACCACCTGCATTTAGATACAAATCATCGATACATGGCCGAGTCGTATCGCAACACATATCTCAGAGGAGAGTTTGGAAATTGCCAAGACCGGCTTTGCTTCATCTCTTTTAGATGTAAGTCATAATGATGATGTAAGGAAAGAAAATTTATGCAGAACAACAAGCCTAGATTGCTGGTGCTCTTCACCCAAAAATAAATACCATCACGATATCTGAATAGGCTCAAAGGAGTGGCTGTGTTACAAGCAATAAGAATCTGCAAAATTCTAAATATAGACCACATAGAAATTGTAACAGATTCCCAATACGAAGACAACGGCATAAAGTACCAGGAATACAGGGCATTTTGACCCTCGGTGCTCTGCAAGGTGCGAATTTAGGGCAGAAGCTCGCTATAAGCCCCTATAACTCTAGGTAGTGCTCTCTAAATGTAAAGAGGCACTATAAGACATTCGCATAGGATAAGTAGATCTTCTAGGGTTATAGCACTATTAGTAGAGTAACTACAGTGCTCGGACGCTAAACAAGCAACTATTATAGGCCTCCTTAGCAAAGACTCCCTTGTAAGTACACTGAAAAGGTGTGGTAGCCCTTATTAAAGGCGTAAATGCTGCTGTTAGGGGAAGGGCCTGGAAATATAGGGCCTTATAGCAAGTTCACTACCTTAATCTGTACGCTAGAGAGCCTAAAAGTCTCCCAATGCCCTGTATTCCTGATACTTTATGCCGTTGTCTTCGTGGAGCAAGAAGAGGCCCCGCACAACAGGGTGACAGAAAATCGATGGAATCAGGAGGGGATATAAGGGTGTGGATTGAGTCCTGTGAGAAGAACTAGCTATATAGACTCTGAGGCCTGATAAGGCAACCACGCATCACTAAGACTACTTCTAATTTCGCTTCTTCTACGACTCCCTCTCATAGGATCGAGCCCCGGCGAAGATATCCTGGGATCCCCGAATCTCCCTATACGAAAGCTAGAATATATAGTAATACTAAAAGAATCTTTCTTTATTTCTATCCGGAAACTTTCTTTCTATATTATATTTAGTAAACGAAACTAGCCAAGCCAAACTCTAGTATATAAATTCTCCTATTCTAATACCAGAATCCCAAGAAGAATACCTATTTAGAAACCCTATTTCCCTATAATTATATATTATATTCTTTTAATATTCTAGAATCTATAATTCGTACTATGAAATTATATTTAGTATATACCGGGAATTATATAAATAGACTTTAGAAGTTTAAATATAGCTTTTCTGAAATAAATATTCTAGAAAACCAGAAATGCCTTTTTTTAATAAGATACCAGATATTCTTTCTAAAGTCGGAAAGGTTTTAAATAATTACTATAATAATATTAAGAAATTAGTATATTATTAATCTAATAAATTATATATAATCTCCTTATATTTCCTCTATAGCTAGTAATTATAAAAGAATCTCTCTAAGCTAGCCTAAGCTTCTTTCTTACTAATTTCTTATCCTAAAGTATAACTATTTAATCGGAAATAAGATTCTAATAAAAATATATACCGAAATTATATTATTTCTTATTCTAATTTTTCTAGAAATTAGATTACTTCTGGATATCTTATTAAATTCTTTCTCGGTTTAAGATAAAATTAATAATAAAATTAGTATAAAGGTTATTATTAGGGAATAGTTTATTTAATTCTTTACTAAAATAGAATACTAGGCTTTTATACTTATAAAAGAGAAATATTATTTTAATATCTCTTTCTAAAACAAATCCTATAAAGATTTTAAATAGAATATAATCTAGATAAATAATTTCTTATTAGTTTATCTTAAAGAATATCTTTTCTAAAAAGGCTTTATATTTTCCTAAATTCCGGAAATACTTCTTAATAATATATTAAATAATATTATTTGCTTTCTTAGCTATTCTAGTTATTTTCTTTATTATAATAAAAGAAGTATATTAGGTAATTTTATAAGAAACTATAAATATCCTTATATAATTTCCGAAATATATTTTAGGATTAGTATAGATTCTAACTAGTTAGCTAAATATTCTAAAGATCTTTAGTAGAAATCTTTTAATAATAATAGAATTCGGACTATTATAAAGATCTCTTTAAATATATTAGAAAAAGTAATTAATTATTAATAAAATATATTATAATTCTCTATTAGCTTCTAGAAATAGGCTAATAAAATTAAACTCTAGTAGTTTTATTAGGGCTATAATTATAACTCGAATTAAAGTTTATATTCTAATTATTATTTTATATTTAGTATATTTCAGATATCTCAAAATATAATTCTTAATATCTTTTACTATATAGGGCCAGAGATAAGGCTTTAAATAATAAAATATAATTCCTAAAATAAAATATCTATTATTATTATATATTTAAATAAGAATTAATAATATTTCGTTTTTTATAATATAGTATTTCTATTTCTTCTAATAATTAAAATATAGAAATCCTTTTTATATTTTATATCTTTTATATTATATTAAATCTTTATCTAATATTAACTAGAAATAGTATTATACTAATTTTATAAACTATTTATAAATATAAGAAGTTTTTTCTGGAAAAAAAATTAAGATTACTATTATTTCCTCTTATATAAAAAGTAATTATATAAATTATATAAAAGGATTTCGAATTAATTTCTAGATTTATTTTTATGAATTTTTATAAGCTTATTATAGGAATTAAAGAATTCCTATCTCTTATAAAAGATTTTTATATCTTTTCGAGTTCTTTTATATTTTCTTTAAGAAATAATACCTAAAGATCTTATTTCTAAAAAAGTTCCCTAATCTTTCTTAAAAGTTCCTTATAATTATTTTTTCTATTTTTCTAAATTTATTTTAATTTCCTATTTATAATTATAAGATTACTAAACTCGAAAAGATTAAGAAAATTCTTATTAAGATCCGGGAAAATAGTTCTAGATAAAGTATTAGCTACTAGATTATATTTCCCAGAAATTTATATAATATTAAAATTAAGATTCTAAAGATTATATATTTATTAAATATAAATTCCGTCTAAATATAATAATCTTAAAAAATATACTAATAATTTATAGTTTATAAATACTATATTCTCGAATATATTCCGGAATATATAATTATATTTCCTATAAAATTTAATAATTAAATAAAGTTTATATTTATAAATATTATAATTTCTTTAGGATTTTAAGAATATAAATATATTATAAAGAATTAGAACCTTAGTAAGCTGTAATGGGCACACGTAATAGCGTATAGACAGGTATTAGATATCGTAGATCTAGTTTCCTATTTTAGGTAAAGCTTATAATCGGAATTATACGAGTAATCGGAATTATACGGATTATATGGGATCATATTTCCTAGTTAAGTAAAGTGCTTTGCAGGCTTGGCTAAGCACTAGGGAACATATAGGGAGATGCTCCTAGCTTTGGAAAGGGGTATTAATTAGTCTTTTATTAGAATTAATTCTTGGAATTAGTTATACTTGCAAGCGTCACTCTATAGCTTATTTACCTTGACTATTTATATATTACCCTGCTATTACGTACCTCACATTCTAATTAATCTAATCTTCAGGGAGCAGTTCATTACGAGGTAGTCAAGCTATTAATAGATAAAATATTAATAGCTGGAGTATTAACCAGGAAAAGCGCCTCTACTACTACTATAGTAGCCTAACCGGGCACCCAGGGGAGCGCCTAGTCAAGTACTCTTCATACTACCTAATCAGGAGAAGGAAATAGAACTCAGATGCCCCCAGAACTAGTAGATAGGATAATAATAATAGAGAAATTGGCGGTGGCTCGCCGTTATATTACTGAGTTAGAAACAGAGATATAATAGAGAGAAGATCTAGAGGAGCTAGAAGCTCAGATCCGTTATCTTAAAAACATTCGGATATCCGGTATAGAACCCGTTATACTCCCGGCGGTACCCTTGGTTCGGAGGGCTCCAAAAACCCGAGAACTGCCTACTTACTGGGGAAAGAATATTAAAGAAGCCCAGGACTTCTTTTATTAGGCAGAGTTAAAGTAGTATAAAGATAGCGGGATTACCTGGGCTACTAATATAGTAAAGGTCATATATTATACTTCCTATTTTAAGGATATAGCCAGGGATATCTGGAAGTATAGGGAGCAATTAGTAGGTATTAATACTATAGATTAGGAGACTATAAGGTATTTGTTAGTAGGTAATAAGATAATAGAATGAATTAGTATATTATAAAACCACAGTATTAAATTCAGTATAGAACTAATCTCTATCCCTCCTATAAGGTCCAGGAAAGCCCCCTCTAAATAGGAGGCCCCGATGGCATATATATAATATAAATAGTAGTTAGTTGGGATATTAAAAGGCTACCGAACTCCCTGATTAATACCTGTAATATCCGAGATTCGTTATATGCCTTTAAGTTATATATAATCCTATATATATTATAACTATACTCCCTTCCTAGGATCTTGTTCCTAAGATCCATTAATCTATCCTAGTAAATATTTAATTAATTATTTATTTAATTAATATAAACTTCCAGTATCTTGGGAGATAGTTTTACTAATATAATCTGGATAATAGATATAAAAATCATCTAATTAGATCGGGGCTAAATAAGCGAGAAGAAAGAGTAATTATACCCCAGATATAGGGGCTAGCTAGTAATTGCAATTTCGTTTGGGATCTGAGTATTCTAATTAGCTTAATCCAAAGTACTAAGATACTATCCTATAAAACTAATACTACCTATTAGATCTCGTATTAGAATAATCTAAATAGCTATATGGAAAGTATTTAATAAATATTTATATAAGAAACCTATATAAATATTTCTAAGGTCCTAGAAATTATTTACGGGCTTCTGGAAGTATATATTAATTAGTTATACTAGTTTCCGATTAGGACTAGTACGAAAACTAGTAATTAATCCAGGTAGTTCTCTATCTCTATAAAAGGACCTCTTTATATTACTATATATTCTCTTTCTTTCTAATAATTATATATATAACTTTTTCTATTATTATCTTCTAGCCTCTTCTTCTATTCTTTTCTAAGTTTTCTTTAATTATTTTTAATTAATTCTATAATATCTTCTTCTGGCTTTATTATCCGTTCTCGTAATAATAAGTATAAAGGTAACCTTATAGCCTTCTTTCCTATTACTAGTAAATACTTGAAATATTTCAAGCATTTACTTATTAATTTCTTTATCTTATATACTATAGTACCTGGTAAGAAGAATTATAACTATTATAATAAGGGTTCTAAGTCTTATATATTAGTAAGTTCTTTAGCTTTAATATCTATTAAAGCTAATATAATTTCAGATTTCTTATTACTTATTAGAGGCTTACTAGTTCTGGGAAAATACTATTATAATCTTTAAGAAATTTCTTAAAGTATATCCTAAATAGTATTATACTAATAAGGATAATACTATTAATTAGGTTTTTAAAGACTAGAAGAATACTAATAAGCTTTAGAATTCTTCTTCTTATCTTAATAAGGCAAATAATAATATTACTTGGATTAGTATCCCAAAAATAAGTTTTTTCTAATATATTTAGATACTTACTAATTTCTTAAAGAAATACTATAATATCTATTTTTAAGATATTAATCTTATTACTAAGCTTATTACCGAAATTACTAAATAGTTTATTACTAGTATTTTAAATACTAATAATATAATATTTATAGCTATTCGGGACCTAACTTTAGAAGTTCAGGCCTTCTATAAAATATATATAGCTATTATAAGTTCCTTACTTATTTCTCTTAATATTCTTAATACTAATATTATTATAGTATAATTATATCTTATTAAGAAATAAGCAGATTCCGGAGAATATTAGCTAATTCTTTATTAAGTCCTAAATAGGGCTAGTATTTAGTATTCTTATTTTGGGAATTAGAAATTTATAAGAATTAGAGTTTATTTATTTAAAATACCTATAGCTAGTCTATCTATAATAAATCTTTCTTAATTCTGAATCTTTTTCTAATAATTTAAATATAATTCTCGTAAATCTTAATAAAACCCTAAAAAACCTTTATAGATAAAAAACCCAGAAAAAGAGTATTTCTATTATTATTCTAGGCCTTTTCTTAGTTATTTAGGTCTTCTTTTTCTTTTAAATAGCCTTTTTCTTAGTAATCCAGAATTCTTTTTAATCTTAAGAGATTATTAAAAGATAATTTCGGATTCCAAGCTATAGTTTTAGTTATATAATTTTAGAAGTTTCTTGGAATTTTTAAGATTAGGAAAAACAAGTAACTAGGTATTATAATCTTTAGGCCAGGCTTTTTATTTAATTAAATACTATTACTTCTTATTTTTACTATCTTATTAATAATTAATAATAGCTTCTATTTCCTATTCTTATTCTTTATTATTATTTACTAATTCCGGAAGTTCTTTAGAAGAATATAAATATAGTTTCTAATTCTTTTTTATTATATACTTTTTAAGAAAGGAAATATAGAAAGTTAGATATAAATAATTATATATATTTAGTAGTTCTAACTTATATACTAAATTACTAATATATTTAAGAATCCTAAATAGACTTATAAATTTTGGTTTAAGCTTTCCTGCCTTAAATTTAATATTTCTTATTAATAATATTATCTAGGCTTTTTTGAAATAGTATTTAGTTAACTAGTATTTATTATAATAAGTTTCCCGGTTATTTTATATATAATACTATAAATCCTTAAGCTTTCTCTATTCTATTTTAAGGATTTCTAGCCTTTTATATATAGCTAATATCTTTCCTATAATTCTATTCTTAGGATTTTATAGAAATTAAGAGTAATATCCGTAATATATATAGAAAGATATATTTTATAAAATCTAATATTTTGAATTATTATATATAAATTCTATAAAAGATAATTTCTTAAACTAGTTATTCTTTTAGATATTATAATAATATTTTAGGTAGTATTTCAGGGTCTAGTTTTGCCTTTCTATCTAATTATTTATCTAAGAATAATAAACTATACTTAAATACTATTTATATATTAAATAGAAGTAGAAAGCAAACTAGAACTAGCTAGTAAATACTATTTCTTAATTAGAAATAATTTTATTAGGGGAGCTAAAGATTAAGAAAACATATTCCTATATAATCTTAGTAAGCTCTAGAGAGTTAATAGTCTTATAGTATATAATATATCTTACTATTTTAGAATACTAGTTAATAATTATAAGAATTATATTAAAATTGGGACCTTTTACCAGATTTTTATATAGTAGTAAATCTATAATAAAATCTATAGAGATCTTATTCCAGGATCTCTTAGGCTATAATAAATTACTAAGTAGACTATATAGCAAATGCCTCTTTACCTTAATTCTCTAGTAAATATTATATTCTTAATAATAATTACAAATATTTCCTTTTATATTCTCCTAATACTAGGACCTTTTAAGAAGCTTAAGAGTCTTCTTTATTCTATAGTATTTAGCTATTAGGTTATTATAATAAAGCTTTATAATTTCTTAATATAAAGCGGGATTATTAGGTATAATAATTCTTAAATAATACCTGAATAGGCCCGAATTATTTTTCTAGATTTCTTTTTCTTTAGTATTTTTCTTACTAAGCCTCTATTTTATAATATTCTAATATTGAGAATTATTTCTCTAAGCTACCTGGATAATATCCAGAAAGAATTTAGATAGAGGAACTAGTACTATAGCTCTTTTAGTAGCCGTATATATCTATATATAGGGAATTAGGTATTTATAATTATCTAATTTAAAAACTCGAAAGACTAAAAAGTCTTTAGTTTTATTAAGTAATATGGTTATAGATATCCTTATTACCTTAGTTATAGTAATAGAGCCTTTAAGGCATTTTCCTATACTTTACTTCTTAACTAATTTTATAGTTAAGGAATCTATAAGATAATTTATTTACTTGTCTTATAATAAATATTTCTCTTTAGTTACTATAGATATAGTAAGTATTAAATAATACCTATTTTAAAAAGGGGACTCTTTAGATATCTATAAGAATCTCTAAATTATAACTATAAAAGCTTCCTTTAACTTATTCTAAAAAGTTAGAAGCCAAATTATATTAATAGGACCTTTTTTATAATTAGGTCTTTTACTAGGTCTATTTGCTAGGTTTAAAGCGCCTCTATAATAAATAATATTAAAATTATATATTATAAGATATATTATCTAATATACTTAATAGCTTTCTAGATACTTTATTTCTATAAAGTATTAGAGGTTATTATAGTCTATAATAACCTCGATTATAAATCTGGACCTTTTAAGGTAATAGTACTAATACTTAAAAGCTTTAATAATTATAAGTAGTTTCCTATTATAGGTATTATAGTTATATTTGGCTCCGGAGAGTTTCCGGAACCAGAATACTACTAGATACTAGTATTTTTTTGGGCTATTACTAGAATTAACTTATTATAAAATAGTACTAGTAATTACAAATTTTGATATATTAGTTTTAATATAAATTTTCTTAGAAGAGTTAAAATAGACCAGAATAGGTATTATAGTAAAAGCTTTTTTTAAAGTCTTAAAGCTTTTAGCTACTTTATCTATTTATATAAAAAGACCGGATTTCCGGCTCTTTTCTATTTCTTTTAAGAGGTCTATTAAGCCTATAGTTATCTGAAAATAATAGTAAATAAACCTATAGTAGAAATTAGTAAATTCAAGAAATACTTGAATATTATAGAATAATTCTAGTTCTGGCTATTTAATAATATTATAGACCTGTTTAGGATCTATATAAATACTTTCTATTCTAATAAGAAAGCCCAAAAATTTGACTTTTTTAATATTAAACTTATATTTACTAAGTTTATAAAACAGGTTATTTTTATATAGCCTAGTAAATACCTAACAAATATAATTATAGTATTTATTCTTATTTCGGGAGTAAATAAGAATATTATTTAAATAAATAACTATAAAATAATTCTGGAGCCCTATAAGTATAGTATTAATATATACTTGAAATATAGCTAGTATATTAGCTAGTTTAAAAGGCATTATAAAATATTTAAAATAGCTATAGTAGGTCCTAAAAGCCGTCTTTTACTTATATCTTTTATAAATTCTTATCTAATAATATATATTTTTGAGATCTAGTTTTATAAAGATCTTAGTTCCTTAGAGCCGGTTAAGGGTCTTATTAATAAAAGAAAGTAGATACTAATTCTTAATTATAACTTGGTTAAATCTATAATAATTAATATAAAGGTATAATTCTTTATCCTTTTTAGGAATAAAAAGAATAGGTATTTCTATTAGGCTTTTACTAGGCCTTATCTAATATTTATAAAATATATCCTATAAATACAGATATAATACTTCTAGTTAGGTTTCTAATAGATTATATAAAGGCCTATATAGGACCGTATTATCTATATTAATAGAATATTTAATATTATTAAGATTAGAAAGTTCCGAAGCTTTATTAGAATTAAAAACCTCTAAAAAGTTTTTATATTTATTATTCCGGAAATAAATAGGTATCTCTAAGGCCCCTTTCTAGAGGGTATTAATTTACTATATTAAAAACTCCTATTTAGTATTACTAGAACTATATAATAAAGTAGAGATCTAGTAATTATTATAAATATATAAAGCCTATTATCTAGAATAGTTATATTTGTTTTTAGTTAAGAATAAGACTTAAAATACTAGCTTAGGATACTAGTTAAGCTCCTTACCGAATTCTTTTAGTATTAGGATTTTAATATTATTAGGCTATATAGGTATATATATCTATTATTTCTTAATATAGTCTATATATTATATAAGAGTTGCTTTATAAAATTCTATACTAAAGATAAGGCTATAAGAGCTAATATTCTTATATCTATAGAACCGGAGCTTAAAAGAATATATCTTGCTATAATTATCTATAATAAATACCTTAAAATTATAGGCTTAATAGACTTTAAATCTATTCCTATAAAAGGTTATAAACTCTTAGTTATACTTAGCTAAGGTAGTAAAATCCCGGCTTTAAGCCTAATTATTATTAAGGAAGTTATAGTCTGATCTAGTATTACTGAGTCTACTATATATCTCTAAGGCATTTATTTCTGGCTATATTAATCTTACTTAAATAGTTATATAAAGTAATATGCCTTTTTTATTATAGCCAAAATTATTAATATTTAAGATTTGGCCTTCTCTTTTCTCTATTCCTTAGGAGGGTCTTCTCTGAAGTATTCTTCTATAGTAATAGTATTAACCTACTTTTATAGATACCTTAATTCTTCTATGGTTTTAGCCTTATTAGGGTTCTACCGAGCCTATTTAGTATATTTGAAATACTTTATATTTCCTAAAAAGTATTCTTTCTATTTATAAATCTAATAAATTATATCTAAAATGGAACTAGTACTTTATTAAGGCCTTAAAGGGACCAAAATACTACCTAAGGGTTTCTTATATAATTTTCGGAACTTATTTTTTCTTTTTTAATAGCCTTATAAATTAGAATTTACTAAATTAGAGTTCTTAGAGGCAGAATTATTCTTACTAGACTTTCTTGCCTTTATTCTCCTTAATTTGGGATAAGTAGTATATTTTACTTTCTGAGCTTTCTTAAGCTATTCGGAAATAGATATTACCTTATTTCCTAAGAGAATAGATATAAGTATTTAATAAGTCTTATAGTTAGATAAAGTAGTATTAAGAGTCCGGATCCGGTTCCTCTCAGGATATAGGTCCTGGTTAACTTTGAGACTAATTATCCGAGTATATAATTTAGTAATTATTTTATTATTCTTCTAATAAAGATCTCGGAGTTCCTTAAAAATATCTTATTAACGGGTTTGAGGTACTTGGAATATATTAGCTAAATAGGCCTTGAATTACTTCTAATAGATCTTATATAATAATAGGCTTTGCTTTATTATAGCCTCCCAAGTATTATAAGGTTTGTCTCTAAGGGTACTTATAGTAGAATTGACTCTAGAAGAGTATTTATTATAAGTCTAAGGCTAGGTTCTAAAGATTACTTCCCAGGAAAATATAAATATCCTTTATTTCTTAAGAGACTTTCTATAATATAAGTCAGATATCCGGATCTTAAAAAGCTTCTCTTGGTCCAAATATATCTTTAGGATATTATATAGTAGCTTCTAATAAATAATATTAAAATTACTCTCAAAGCTTATTATATTAGGAAAGGGAGTAGGTTCTAACCCTATTTCAGGAAGTTCCCTAGTAGGAATTACTAAGGAAGAAAGAATAGACTTATAAATAGAGTTTCTATAAGATATAATAAATTATAAGGTATCTCTAAGGGTATTCTTATATTACTTTAACTATAGGATATACTAGTTAATTATATCTACTAATTTTTGCTTTTATTAGAGTATTTCGACTTTAGTATATAAGTCCTATTCCATAGCTTGGGTAGTAGTAATTCGGGTATTAATCTCGGTATCTTAATTATTACCGGAATTATTTCCGTTATTATTACTGGCTTTTGGAGGCTCCTGAGAGGCCTTATTAAAAGTATTAGACGAGCCTTTGCTATTACTTATATTAGGGTTAATCTGGTCGACTTTCTCTATAGGAATAGCTTTGGTAAGGGGTTATATATTTTATAGATTTCGAGATATAATTACTTATTAAACTATTTTCTTTAAGGGTAGAGAGATTAGCTTATAAGGTATTTATTAGTAGGTAATAAGATAATAGAATAAATTAGTATATTATAAAACTATAGTATTAAATTTAGTATAGAACTAATCTCTGTTTCTTCTATAAAGTCTAGGGAAGCCTCCTCTAAATAGGAGGCCCCGATAGTATATATATAATTAGTAATTTATAAGCCTAATATATATAATATAAATAGTAGTTAGTTAGAATATTAAAGGGCTACTAAACTCCCTAATTAATACCTGTAATATCCGAGGTTCATTATATACTCTTAAGTTATATGCGACCTTATATATATTACAGAAACCTTTATTAAATTTATAAAGAATTCTATCTTGGATCCGGAGAACTATAATAATAATACCCTTACTAAGTTTAAGGATATTAAATAATGGCTAGGCCAGAATATTTAAAGCTTTATATCTTACTTAGATAGCCTATTAAATAACTTGGGATATACGGGTTTATTATAAGAGTAGAATAACTTATTTAGTAATTTGAGATAGGAGATTCGGGACAAGATTAATTATTAAGGAAATACTTTATAAGAAAGGGAAAAGCTTATCTCTATAGCTATAAGAATTAAGAATAATTTGAATCTATTTATTTAACGGGAATATAATAATAAGCTAATAGAATAATAAAAAAAAAGAAATAAAAGAAAAGAGAAAAGAAATAATAAAGAGAAATAGAAGAAAAATATATTTCTATTATAAGGTTTATAAAACCGGAGTAATAAAAGCATAATAATAGGGTCTAATATAGTACTTGTATTAGAATCTATAAAACCGGATATAATTTACTTTACCTATTAAAAGAAGAATTACTATATTATTACTTGCCCTAATTAAGGGAAACCGATTTACTATAACTATAATAAGTCTAGTTATAAAACATATAAGTATCCAGAACTAAAGAAGTCGGGAAATAGATATATCTTATAATAGTTATACTTATTTATATTATAGAAGGCAAGGCTCCTAAAACGAGAATAATAATTAAGATTATTATTAAGATAATAAAAAGTAGGTAAAGAGTTAAAGTATTAGTAAACTCGGATATAAAGGCTAATTATATAAAAAGAAAATTAGTTTTAGATATAGGTATTCTATTAATATTAAAGGCAACTCCTTTATTCTTACTAGAAGAAAAGAGAATTTATTTATATAGAGATTATATTCTTGGGATTACTACTAAGAATATACTAGGAAACTAAAAGAAGGCTAATATATACTTTATATTATATAATTTTAATCTGAACTATATTAATATAATACTTGAATTCTTATAGCTTTACTAGATTAACTCTCTAATTTCCTTTAGGGAAATAATATAGAAATACTAGATTTAATTACAGAAAATTAAAGTTTTAAATACCAGAAAGTTTACTAAAATAATAAAGTATAAGGTATATGTTTTTCTATTAATTACCTATTCTATAATAAATAGCTAAAGGGTTATTACTATTACTACTAATAGAATAATTATACTTTTTAAGAAATATTAGAACCTTTTTCAAGTATTCTCTATAGAGACTATAGGTATACTACCTAACTACTATATAATAGAATATTATATAGATCTGGAACCAAGGTCCTAACTACTATATAGTCCTATATATACTTTATTAGAAAGGAAGCTTAAAGTTTTTCGGGAATATCTTAATACTAGCCTGGAAAAGAAATAGATCTATTATTTTACTAGCCTAGCTAGTACCCTAATTATATTTATTTTAAAGAAAAAAGGCGGCCTATATTTATATATTAATTACTAAAGTCTAAATAAGATTACTATTAAGAACCAAATACTATTATTATTTATTAGTAAGACTATAGATAGGCTTTATAGAATAAAGATATATATAAAGCTAGATTTAAAGAATACTTATTATTAGTTATAAATACGAGAGAGTAATAAGTAAAAAACGGTATTCCGAATATATTATAGATATTTTAAGTACTATATTATGCCCTTTAGACTATCTAATACTCCGGTAATATTTCAGGTATATATTAATTATATACTAGTAAGCCTTATAGATATTATCTATATAGTTTATCTAGATAATATTTTGATTTATTTAAAGAACCTAGAATAGTATATAGTAGTAATCTAATATATACTCGAGTAATTATAATAATACTAGCTCTTTATAAACTTGGCAAAATATAAGTTTAATATAAAGAAAGTAAAGTTCCTAGAATTTGTAATTAGTCCAGATAATATAGAAATAGAAGCTAGCAAGATTATAGCTATTAGAAAGTAGCCGGCCCCAAAAAATAATATCCGAGAAGTCTAAGTATTCCTGGGTTTTACTAACTTCTACTAGAGATTTATTTATAGATACTTTAGGATAGCAAAAAGGTTAACTAATTTATTAAAAACTAGTAGAAACCTATAATATTATTTTAACTAGATAGATAAGGCAGATAAGGCTTTTAAGAAGCTATAAATTACATTTATAATAGTACTAATTCTTTATTATTTTGACCTAGCCTTAAAGATTTATATAGAAACGAATACTTCAGAATTTGTAATTATAGGTATGATTTCCTAGCTCTTTAGTAAAAGGGCGGAAGCCAGGTAATACTCTATTATCTTTTATTTAAAGAAAATAACTATAATTAAGAGCAGGTATAAGATATATAATTCTGAGCTCTTGGCTATTATTCTGGTATTTTATACCTAGTAATATTATCTAGTATATACCTGATATACTATTATTATTAAGATAGATTATAATAACTTGAAATACTTTATAACTAAGAGAAAACTAAATAGTTAATAGATAAAATAGGTAGAGGAGCTAGCTATCTTTAACTTTATTTTAGAATACTAGCCAGGGTATAATAATTCTGCTAATAGGCTATTAAGAAGGCCAGACTTTATAGTAGATATAGATAAAGATACTTTACTACTTATACTTTATAATAAGCTATAGAATATAGAATAGAGAGCCCTATAAGTAGTAGTAATAGGATACTATACTATTCCTATAATACCGTAATTTAAGGCCTAGGAAAGAGGAGGTAGGTACTTCTTAATTAGTAAGATACTAAGGAATTCCGAAAAGGAAGTTTATTTTAGTAATAGAATAGTACTAGAGATACTGCTACTTGAGCCTATTACTAGTATAGCTAGTTATAAATAGTATATACTACGGATTCTAGCTATATAAGTAGCTAGGTCCGAAATAGTATACGAGAAAGGCAGAGAAATATTACTTAAATTACTATTATAGTACTAAAGGCTCGATCTATTAGTATAATACTAGTAATATAAATAATTCTTAAAGGGGATCTTTACTAGAGCTATTAAGACTTGAGAACTTAATATATCTGAGTTATTAAGATATTAGGACACTATCTATATACTAAATAAGCCGGCTCTCAAAGAAGAATTACTATAAGCTAACTATAATAATCCTATAAATAGGCATTTTAGTACTAGTAAGATACTAGAGATTCTTTAAAGGAAGTACTTCTAGTAAAGTATAAAAAAGGATATAAAAGACTATATTAGAACTTGTCCTATATATTAACGGACTAAGGTAAAGAGATATCTATTATATGGCATACTTAGGCTATTCTTTTCTAGGTTTTATAATAAAGTATATAATTCTATACTTGTTATTATTAATAGATATACGAAAATAGTATAATATATTCTAATTACTAAGGAAATCTCGGCTCCTAAATTAGTAGAGCTATTTATATATTATATTATTAAAGACTTTAGTATACCTATAGATATAACCTCTAATAAAGGATCTATTTTTATAAGCAAGTTCTAGTTAAGTCTATATTTCTATTTAAAGGTTTAATAATAGCTAAGTATAGTATTTCACTTATAAACTAATAGATAAATAAAGAATCTAAACCAAACTCTGGAATAGTACTTAAGGTACTATACTAGCTACTAGTAAAATAACTAGATAATAAAGCTTACTCTCGCAGAATTCACATATAATAACTTTATATATTTAATAATAGGAATTTTCCTATTCTATATATTATATGAATTCTATTCTAGTATTAAACTATATATTAAGGATAATATTTTAGAAAGAGGGGCGCCGGTAATATAAGAAAGAATATAGAGAATTTAAATAAAATAGGAAATACTAGAAAAGTAATAGTAAGAAATAATAGATATATAGAAAAAGTACTATAATAAGAAATATATTAATAAGGAATTTAATATATATAATAAAGTCATACTTTATATAAAGAATATTTAATAGCTATAACCTAGTATAAAGCTAGCGGATAAATATCTTGGCTTCTTTAAAGTTTTAGAAATTATAGAAATATATAAACAGGTATATTACTTGAAATTACTACTATTATATTAGATCTATAATATTTTCTATATTTCTCTCTTAGAACTATAGTACCCGCAAGCTAGTATTATAGTAGAACCAGAACTAGTCGAGATTAAGGATAAAGAAGAATTCGAGGTAAAATCTATTATAGCCTATAGGAAAGGCAGAAAAGAAAGGAAGTATCTCGTTTATTAGAAGAGCTACTTACTAGCAGATAATATATAGGAACTACTAAGTAATCTAGAGAATATAGCTCAAGAATTATAAGAATACTTGGAAAAGAATAATATTATAATACTATTAGCCAAATAAAGGCACAAAAGATAAATGCTTTTATTAGGAAACTATTAAAAACTATATATTTATTCTTGGAAAAACCATATAAAAATTATTAAGAACTCTAAAAACTCTAATTTCTGTACCCTATAAATACCCTACCCTCATAACTACTTTCTATTATCCTTATTATTATTCTTATTAGGATCCTCTCGAGAAATAGATAGTAAATTAGCCTCTAAAGCTATTAGCTATTAGTAAAGAACGAGGAAGAAGTAAGCTTACTTAATACCAAAAAATATTAACTATATTATTAAGAGCACTTTGCACTTATACTAAGCTAGTAAGAATTACTTGACCTATTCCTTAAATTATTAGGGGAATCCGTTAGCCTCAAATAATAGCTTTAATATGAGAAGTATGTACCGTTTAGTATAGAAGAAGGGCAGTAATAGCCTTCTCTCTTTCGGGCAAAGGATAGGGAAGACGCTTGTATATGTTAATAGCTTAAAGAAGGCGGTTTAACCGTACTATATATGCTTGAGGAACCTTGGATAGTATTAGAAGAGGGAATTGGAAGGGAACTTGAATAAAGCTTGAATAAAGCTTAAATAAAGCTTAAAGGAGCTTAAAGGAGCTTAAAGAAGGCTTGAAGAAGGAAGGCAAGGGACGAGGAGGAGCTGGGTATGGTATTATGGTTAAGGAAAGGAAGGTTAGTTAGTAGGAAAAAAGAGGCCTTTTTATAATACCCTCTCCCCGAATAGTAATCGCAAATTTGGAACCGGCTCTATACCAGGAATACCCAGAAAATTCCAAAGAAGGGATTTACAAACGAACCAGAAGATCGGATTAACTTTTCCAAGCTCTTGGGCCTATAGAGCAATGATTTATTTGCGAATAGAGGCTGAGTTAGGATTCACGAACCAATCAGAAAACCGGAAGAGCTTCCTGCCTAATAGTATATACCATACTCATACTACCTTTGCAAGGGGGAATCGCCAGAGGCAATTTGCGGATTAGCTGGGCAGGGTTAGTAAACTGTATCCTTAAATCCATTACCTGGCGTAATAATAGGGTAATTATGGGAAGTCTTTAGGGAGGACCAATGGCCGGAAAAGTTTCAGGGAATTATTTATAAAGCTATTTGCAGTTTTCTCAGGCCTCTTGGGGACAAGGGCCTAAAAAGAGGATTAATGTAATAGGCATATGTAATGGCGCATGGACAGGTATCAGATATCATAGATCTAGTTTCCTATTTTAGGTAAAGCTTGCAATCGGAATCATACGGGTAATCGGAATCATACGGATCGCATAGGATCGTGTTTCCTAGTTAAGTAAAGTGCTTCGCAGGCTTGGCTAAGCACTAGGGAACATATAGGGAAACGCTCCTAGCTTTGGAAAGGGGCATCAATTAGTCTTTTATTAGAATCAATTCTTGGAATCAGTTACACTTGCAAGCGTCACTCTGCAGCTTATTTACCTTGACTATTTATATATCACCCTGCTATTACGTGCCTTATATAAGCTTTCTTTTACTAAAATCTCGTATTTAAATAATTATATAGCTAGTATTCTATTTATTAATATCTAAATATAATTAAATAGTAAACTTAAAATCTTATTTATATATTTTAATTATAACTAAATATTTTTTCTTAAGAATTTAAAAAGTAATTTGCTTTTAATTCTTTTATTTTTATTTAATATCTCTTATTAGGTAAGTTAGAGATATCTTAAATTTAATAAAGTTCTTAACCTATTATTAAGTTATTCTAATAGCTTTAAAAAAAGCTTTAATATCTATTAAATTTTTTAGAATAAGCTAATTATAAATCTTCTTAGTTTATTTAGGTTTTACTAATACCTTTTTATTAGATCTATAAATAATTTCCAGAGCTATAACCTTATTTATAAAAAGCTTGAGTTTCTAAAATAATAATTTGAGCTTTATTTATTTAATTCATAGAAATAAGATATTTTTTATATAGAAATATTTCTTTTTAAATATAGTAATTCCTATAAAAATATTATTAATATAAAATATATTCTTGGGAAGTTCTTTTTTACTTTTAATAATAAGAATAAATAGTTATTTAGAAAAGTTTTCTATTATAGGAATTTCTCTAAAAATAATATATATTAGTTTAGTTATTAAGAATCCGGAGCTTATAGATTTTTAAAATATATAAAGAGACTAAATCTAACTAATTTCTAAAATTATAAATATAAAATAATAGTAATTTACTAGATAAACCAGAATTACCTAACATATATTCTTAAGATTAAATTTTAGGAACTATTTATATTAGGGATTTATAAGATAATTATAAACCTTAGATATTAGTTTTAAATAATAACCAGAAAGATTCTCTTTTATATTTTAGTAATTAAAAGTAATTTATAGCTTATTTTAAGGGCCAGAATTATTATTTTTATTTATTAGAATTACCTAAATATTCTAATCTAATAGCTTCCTATTTATAGTAATTATTCTTTTAAAGATTCTATATTTTATTTCTTTAGTAATTATTTATTAAAGCCAAAACTCTTTTCTAGGAAACTATTTTCTTTATCTAGAAATAGAATAAGGTTTTATTTCTGGCTTAAAATAAACTTTATAAATATAGAGATTTATTAGGGAAAAGTTAATAAGTTTAGTAGTATTTAAATATTTATAGATATATAATAGTTATTTTATATATTATTTAAATTTCTTATTAGGAATTTCGGATTCTAGTTTTATAAGAAATTTCTTAAACTATTTATTAATTTCTTTATTTATATTAGTACTTAAAAAGTATTATACCAGTTATTTTTCTATAGGAAATAATTATAAACTAGATTTAATTTCTAATAAGTTATTAAATTTACTATTTCTGCTTATATATAAAATACTAGTAAAATTATTCTTAATATTAGGAAAACTATAAATACTATCTTATATTAATTCCAGAACTCTCTTATAACTTTATTTCTTTATTTAAAGAGCCAAGATTTCCTTAAAAAAAGAATAAAAAAATATCTTTTATAATTCTTTATTTAAAGTTTATAAAATAAATAAGGGAAACCGAGATTATCTAAATTTCTATTTAGCTAAGAATAAGATATAATATAATAGCTATATATAATAAAAGATTCGATTTATAATTATTTTTATCTAGTATAGAAATATATAAAGAATATAAAGAACTTTTATATTTCCGAGACCTTTTTCTGATTTATTTAAATTAAAATATAAAATCTAGTTTTCTGATTTAGATTCTAAATTAGATAACTTATTAATTTCTAATTTAGAAAATTCGGAATTATTTTCTAGAACCTTTTTAATCTTTTCTATAGGAACTTATTAATTAATAAGTCTTATTACGGGTTTTATTTCTTTTAGATAAAAAATTAATCTATTTCTCTCAGATTTTATAAATATAGGTTTTTAGATAATTACTATCTTTTTATTATATTTAGAATTATTTAAATAAATTTGAGATAATTAAATAAGAATTTTAGTATTTACTAAATAAAGCTATAGGAGTCTAAATAGTAAATAGAGCTCTTTATCTTATATATTATTAAGTTAAATAAAAATATTAATCTAATACTAAATTTCAAATACTTTTATTTCGAAACTTATAAAATAGATTAATTCGGAAATATTACTATAAGTTATATTTATTATAAGATTACTAAATTCCCGGATTTTTAATATAATTATTCTATATTTTAATATTTTAGCTAATTCTAAGGAAATTATATTTATTTCTAATTCTTAATTTTCCTAGAAAACCGATTTCGGAAGAGTAATATTTATAATCTTTCTCTAATAAAAGATTCTAGTAATAATAGGACTTCGAAATATTTTTTATTTAATTAATAGAAAAGATTAAACTAGAATAATAGAAATCTTTCTAAATTATCTAGTTTTTCCCAATAGGGATTTTTTAGAAATATTAGCTAATAATATATTAAATCCGGATTCTTTTATCTTTTTTCCCTTATAATTAACTTATATAAATAGGTTTCTAAATACTTTAGAAAGGTCTGGGCTTATTTAAAATAAATTAAAAAGACTTATAGGAACCTGAATTATTTCTATTAATTTTATATAATTAATAGAACCTTTTTCTTTATATTTAATAATTTTATAAAGTTATTAAATAAATTAAGTATCTTTCTTTCGAGCTGCCTTAATTATAGGTTCTGAAATATAATTCAAGATATCTTTAATATTTACTTACTAATATTTCTTACTTAGAGCTAAATTTATAAAAGCTTTAAACTTTACTAGGCTATTTAGATAGCTTTTACTAAGAGAAACCTATTCTAGCTTATAGCTCTTTAATTTAAATTAATCTCCTAATAAATTCTTTCCGAAAATTAAATTCTTAATAAAAGATATAAATTCCTTAAAGAATATATCTAATCTATTTAAGATAAAACTATATAGTAATACTAATTCCGAATATCCGGATCTTAATAAGAATATAGAGACTTTAAGGTTTACTAAATAAAATAAAGAGAATTTTCTATAGACTATTTTCTTTAAATAAATAATCTCTTAAAGTTTCAAAAATAATTCGGAAGTCTTATATTAAAACTTTATATATCCTAATTAACTATAATTAAAATAGATTATATTATTTTACTTAATATTATAGGCTTATATCCTATTAATAAATAAGTTCTTTAATAAAGTATAAGGTAAAAGCTTTTTCTTTTCTTTACTAAAGTCTTAGGAATTTTTCTAGCTATTTAATTTTCTAAATAGCTTTTCTTAAGAAATCTGTTCTGAAACTTTTATAGAATTAGGTTCCGATTCTCTAGCTATAATAGATTTCTATTCTAGTTAGGAAGTCTAAAAAATATCTTAGGAATTACTAATAAAATATTATAGAATTCCTTAGATTTTATACAGAAATTAAAAACCGGATTAGAAAAACTGAAATTCTAATTAAAGAATAAAATAAACTAGATATATATTCTATAGAATAATTAGGAAATATAAATTTTGGATAGGAAGTTCTTAGAAAGCTTATAGAATTTTAGTATTTAAGTTTACTAGAACTAAAGTTATTATATAGCTATAATAAGAAAAGTAAAACTATTTTAATTATTCTAGTTTATATTTTTTTACTAAGTATTTCTGGATTTCCTTTATAATAATAATTCCCTACTAGGTTTCTATAAGGATTTTATAAGATTAAAATAATAATTTATAAGTAATAACCGATTTTCCTAATATAGTATTATAAAGAACTTTATTATAAATTCCTTTAATAAAAGCAGAAATAATAATCTAAAATATAATAATTTTAATTAGAGATAAAGCTTTTCTAGCCTTTAGAATATTATAGCTATATACTTAGTATAAAAGATAAATAGTTCTCTAGTAATATATAAGAAGTAGTTTATTAGCTTCCTAAAAAAGCTATTTAATTTCTAATTAGATATTAATTTCTAAGGTATTAGAAACTTTAGTAGAAAACTGAATTCTTAGAGCTTCCTTAAATTCTATAATATTTTCTTATTTAGTAGAATTCTTCTTATTAATAAGTTCCCGAAACCGAGATATAGAATTTAATTATTAGGTAACTTTATTATTAAATAATATATTTATTGCCTTAAAGAAAAGAGAAGCAAATAGCTTCTTATAGCTAGCCTTACAGAAATTATATCTTAAATATATAAGCTACTAAATAGCTACTATATTACTATTATACTAACTGAACTAAATATAATCGGGAAAAATAGCTATATTTATAATTGGATTTAGGGTTTTTTTAATAGAGCTCGGAAAAGAATTCCTATTAAGATTCGAGATATTTATATTAATATTAGAGAAGCTTCTTTTATAATTCTGGGAACTTCCTGGGCTTAGAAAGGTATTTGAAACAGAAACAGGAATCTAAAGTAATTCGAGCTCTATATAAAGAATTATATCGAGATTCCGAGAGAAATCTTCTAGTTTATATTTCTTGGAAAGAGAAGCTAATATTAATAGATAATAAATTAATTTATTAAATAATATATTACGAAATCCTGAACTAGAACTTAATAGAGTCTTTAATTAAAGAGTAATTAGATAATATAAAAGTATATTTTTCTAATAATCCAGGATTATATTATAGTAATAGTTTTTAACTAGTTAGAGAGTTCTCTAAAGCATATTTCTAATTAGGAATCTCAGGTGTCTTTTAGTAAAATATATTATATAGCTTGACTAGAATCCCGAATTATAACCTATAGATAGAACTAGGGATTCCGAATAGGAATATATAACTTTCTAATTAAGATCTTAGGCTAAAAGAAAGATTTCTAATAGTAGAAAAGGAAATCCGATAGTATAAAGGTAATATTTTAATAGAAATAGTTCCGTTACAGGAAAAGGCCTCGGTCGCAATTTACTAATAAGCCTTTATAAACCGTGAAATACCTTAATATAGTGATCTAGGAAGCTTGAGCTATAGGAAAAGATAGGGAATAATCCTCTTAATAGAAATCTCGAGTCAGAATCGAGATTTTAATAATTTCTGGGTTTCGGCACCAGAAAATTAATAGAATCAGGAGGGGATATAAGGGTGTGGATTGAGTCCTGTGAGAAGAACTAGCTATATAGACTCTGAGGCCTAATAAGGCAACCACGCATCACTAAGACTACTTCCAATTTCGCTCCTTCTACGGTGACAGAATAGCCGAGTCGCTAAATTTGACTATAGTACCCAACCTCGAGCTACCGAGAATGCCTCCGTGGGGCCGCAGGCGTAAATTGCCTGCCCGAAAGCCGGTCTTCTCCTTCCATTAATAAAATTACAAGCTTGTTTTTGAAATTATATCCAATTGCGGCTATGCAATATATAGATGGCCGACCGCTTGTAAACTTAAATTGGATGCAATCGAGTCGCTGTTGTTCTCCCCTTTTGCGAAGGATTTTGAGTCGTTATCATAAATTCGATTGGATTATTGTCTTATTATAGTAAATACCCTTATACCAGTACTCCTTCCCCCGATCCCAATTCTCAATTGAGAAGGTCCATTGCTTTCATTTTATAGCTTCTGAAAGAAAAGGCTTGTAATCGGGGACGTAGTGGTGATATCCGTGACGAGCGAAGGCAGCTAAAATTGTATTATTAGAGGCTTTGATACCGTGCTCTCGCGCGATCTCCTGGAGGGGCATTGCTCGCCGGTCAAAGTGGCCTGTCATCTATTTAATTATCTCTTCTACTTTCGCATTAGAGATAATAGAAGGTCTTCCAGCTCGCTCTTTGCCAGTTCGTCGATCTCCTGTAGATACCCATTCTCTTGCAGTTGTACGAGGGACTTGAGTTAGCTGGGCAGCTTGCTTTTGTATATGCCCCTCCTCAAGATACGCGCGAAAGCGGGACCGCCGAGGGGTCTCGTGCTCTCTTCTGGCAGTGATTCTTTTAGTGTACAGGTCATAATTGCAGAGAATAAGAGGTGGATGGAGAGAGAGAGAGAGCTAAACTGATGGTGGTGAGAGAGAAGGTGGGAGAGAAGGTGCTAGAACAGCGTGGCACTAAGCTCACCGCCTTACAGGGGGGGTGACGCTGATTTCTTGAAACTCCCTTTCGTACCTAAGCAAGCGAATACAGTACCGTAAACTGACACTACCTACCGAGCCTACCTCCTTCTCCGGTGCGCATCCGAGAGAGGCAGAGGAATAATACAACCGTTCACGGCCACGCTTTTTGACTTGTTTATTCGTACAAGGAGGCGCACTAGCTGTTCACTTCTTCTTGCTAAGCATACCCAGTTGCCCGGAACGTATTAGGCGACTATACTTCTGGCCCTTCCTAGCAAGTGCTCTCAGGCAACCTTCTCTCTACAGCCATTTGTCACAGCCTGGGTATCCTAGATTGGATTCCTACACCTCGCTACTGTCTTGACTTCGATGGAGCCCTTTGACGAAGCTCAATCTTCACTGTGCTGTCCACTAAATTGGAAACCCCAGCGGTTCTGCCCTTGGGTCGCCCTGCTGCCTGGATCTCCGGGGGAAGCTGAATATCGTAATTACGCAGAACAAAGATCATGACAATCTTCATGATATACAGGGCGGAGAATCGGCCAGGACATGCGTTCGAACCGTGACCAAAGGTGAATTGTCCTGGGCCAGTGGATGTAGCCTGGTACTTTGCCTCGTTTCCGGGCATTTCACGCATACGAGAAAATCGATAGCCGTCGAAGACGTTGAGGGGAGTACTACCTGTTTCGGCCATGGCCTGCGTGCCGCCGATTGGGTTCTTTTCTGATTGACTGTTTGGCTTCTGTTAGAATAGGGAATTAAGATCGCTTTTATCAAGCATCGACGTGACAACCTGTCTGATGCCATTTTTTTTTATTAAAAAAAAGTGCAATGGTGGGCACGGGAAGGGAAGGAAAAATGGAGCGCTACATACTGGGCGGCATACATGGGGAAAGTCAGTAGCACTCCCTTGGGGAGTCACAGGCCATTCGAGAAGGTGATATTCTTGTGTAGTCTTCGAGAGAGACCGTCTGCAAAAGGAATTTTAGCTGGAGTGAGGAGGGCAAAACTTAGAATCTCAACGTACCAAAAGCCAAGGGAGTAAGTCGTTGGCTCTCCTTTAGAAAGCTGTCGAGCTTCTTCATCTTTGAAACTGCCGCCATTGTCAAATAAAGCTGACCATTTTCATCTATCGACTCTCCATCATTCGCAATTGCTGCCTCAATCTCTTCTCGCAACCCGTCTACGTACTCAGGATAGGTCGCTAGGTCTAGCAAAGCCTGTGACACAAGTCAGCCACGGCTTATCGGAAATGTTCGTAAGCCTCCTTACGTTTGTCGTTGCACTGGTGGTCGTATGAAGCGATGCAAACGAAACCTGCCCAGGTTGGATTAGCAAGTCTACTCATATCTTGGGAAGTTCAAGGCAGAACTTACCTGCATTTGCATGAGGCCTAATTTCGTGGACCTCTTCTCATGGTCCGGCAGATATTTCAAGAGCCACGATATCCATGCGCCGCGGCTACCTGCAGCCACTATCTTTGGTTTCTCGCTGGTGACTGACAATATGTCCCTGATGACAGGGTCCATCCAGCTCTTGGCATCCTGGAGATGAATCTGGACTCTCTTCAGCGAGGACAGAAAAGGAGCGACCCAAGGCCGCAAAATTCGGTTATACTGTTGCAAGTCGTTGCGCACCATAGCCGCATCAGCCGTGAACATTGTGGATGTCCGGAGGTATTCTGGCTGCCGGCACAGCTCTGGGCCAACAAAAATCCTGCCTGAGAGTCGACTGACAATCTGGAGAGCGTAGGGCTGCGCGGGAACCGCTGTCCAGCTCTCCTTGACGTCTTTCATAACGGTAGCAAAGGCGATTCTAGCTTCTTCCTGGAGAATGGGCATGAGACCTCCGATGCTCTTGGTCAGATCTATGCGGATGGCAGAGACGAGCTCGTCGACGTTCTCGCCGAGGTGAGTATGCTTGCCGTCAAACATGAAATGGACAAGCTCTCTGAAGCTCATGTCCTCCTCTGGAAGCTCGATTACCTCCTTAAACATAGACATGGGTAGGACGACTCGAGGGGGGTTGATTGCGAGCAGGAAAGGTGAGCCCGGATACTGCAGTGAACCGTTATTTCTACATCTCCCAATCCATAAACATTTTAATCTACGTACCTTTCTGTAACCTTCAACAATCGCCTCTCTGGTGTCGCCGCTGGGGACTTAGACGACAGGAAAATGCAGTTTTGGCGTCGTCTCACCAAATGCCATTCTGAGGATGAGATACACGACCAGTATAGCAGGTGCCACAGTCCAAGCCCAGGACTGGACAGTGTGTAGCATTAGGCCTGCCATGATGAAGCCGGCTTGAGATCACTGGTCGCACGTCTTAAAAATAACGTCCGAAGCACCGAAGCGCAACATTGGGGCACCAGCGACTTATAAAGTAGAATGGCTGATCCCATGCCGCACGTGATCCTAGCACACTATTACTCATCTCTTTACAAAGTGTGTCCGCTGTCTGTGCGAAATACAGGTTACAGTACCTCGTTAGCTCCCCCACGCGGTGCAGTGGTGCAGTCCCTGGAATACGCTCGGACGAGGACGTGCTTTGTGAAAGGGCGAGTATCTCTTATGCATAAGCTACAGCCTAGTAGCTTACAGGTAACTGACCTCCAGCCCGACCTACATCATTCTGAATGAATATATTGCAAGTCCGGCGCGTAAGGCTACTGGATTGTTGTCTGTGGAGTGTCTTTCCTAAAACGACTACTTGGCGGCGAATATTGTATTGGACCTATTGGTCGGGCAACCTGCATAATCGGTCATGCCGGGGACCATGGGCTTTGCATCCCCGACTCCCCGGGTTTCCCGAGCCTCATGGCTCTGATACCCTGACCGTAATCTTACTTAGCTGTGACCGAAAATACGGTAGCAGTCGGAAATAAGGTTCATAGCAGTTAATGTACTTCGAATTATGGCCATTGCTAGTCATCAAAGACATTCCCGCTAAAGAGCTCTTTAGTTACTCACCTTTTTCAAAGGTCTTTCCCTATTAATGTTTAGTGTAGGTTAATTCGTTAGCATTTCCCACGTAGAGTAACCCTAATTTACGCTTTAGCGGGGATAGACTTTTGAAAAAATGGAGTAGCCATGGAGAGAAATGAGAACTTTCAATTTGCACTAAATGCATTGCAGAATCTCATTACCTTATACGACCGAAGTGTGAACCTCCCTTCCAGACTTGATTCCTGACGGTGGAGGTTGTCGAATCAGTAAACCATTCACTGTCGGCACCAACATCTCGCAGGCTCCATACATCCAGGCACGATCTATAAAAATATTATTCGGAGCCATGCCTCACAGTCGCTCAGTCATCATCACAGGTGGGACAGCTGGACTTGGTTTTTTTGCGGCTCGCGATATCGCCAAAGAACACGGGTCTCCCTGATGCAGTATACCACTCCGCCGAGGAACTGGCTCACCCTCCTGCTTCTGCCGTCAGCATACCAGGTCGGCAGCGTTACTCGACCACCAAGCTAGCTAATGTCTTGTGGACGTACGCGTTGAACAGCCGACTCGTGCGGCGCGTGCCAGAACGTGCCATCACGGTCAACGCCTTTGATCCGGGTCTGATGCCTGGGACGGGCCTCGCTCGTGTGGCCGTCTGGTACGAGCGGATCCTGTGGTTCTACGTTCTTCCCCACATCATGCCGCTGCTGAGAGTGGTCATCCCAAATGTCCACACGGCGGAGGAATCGGGCCAAGCGCTTGCTCGATTGGCCGTGGGGAAAGACGTCGAGGGTGTTAGTGAGAGGTACTTTGAAGGCTTGAGAGAAATCAAGTCGAGTAAGGATAGCTACGACGAGAGCAAGCAGGAAGACTTGTGGGCATGGACTGTTGACTATTTGTCAAGCGGGAGTGGCTCCGAGAAAGCGCATTTTGAGTCGTTTGCTTAGGGCTTTTCACCTTAGTTAATTATTAGAGAGATGAATGAGACTTAGACTTTTTGAAATTTTTGTTTACTAGTAGCCTTCCATTCAGGGTACATTTCATATTTACCTCCTTTTTTTCAAAAGTCTTTCCATATTAAAGCGTAAACTAGGGCTACTCCATCTGAGGCCACCCAACGAATTACCCTATACTCAGTAATTTGCTGTATTTACGGAGACAGACTTTTGAAGAAAGAAAAAGGGAGTAGCATCGCATGTGAGTTTGGATATGAAATTATAGTGGAAATTACACATAAATACGGTCTGTGGCAGCGGTTGAACTAGATAATGAATCTCTGGCAATTGCTAACGTTCCTTTTTACCACTGCGAGCCAACGAATTACCCTGTACTAAGCAGTGACAGAGAGAGATATTTGAAGGGAAAAAAAGGGAGTACGAAGTACAATCTTCACCAGCCCTCGCTTGGCTCTTCCGCGTAGTAAGTGCCCGTCAGTTTCTCGGGATCTCCCTCCGTAGCCGCGCGCACAATGACCTTTGCTCCATCGCTGGCGTCCTTCCGACCCTGACCCCCGGTGAATCGGGTGCGGCACATACCCGGCGCGACAGCAATGACGGCAATCTTGTCACTGGCAAACTTGACGGATTGCGCGGCCGTGATCATATTGAGAGCCGCTTTGCTACTGCGGTAATCGGGCGCGTACCACGCGTTGGCATTGAAAGCGTAGTCCTTCTTCCCCGCCATGGTGATCAGACCCAAGCCGGACGTGACGTTGATCACGCGCTTGTCGGAAAAGAAAGACGCCTTGAGAATCGGCAGGAAGGCTTCGGTGACGGCCGCAACACCAAAAACGTTGACCTCGAAAATCTGACGATATTGCTCGCGAACCGGCTTGTCAGGCACCATACCGAGTCCGGCGTTGTTGATCAGAATGTCGAGATGCCCGAACTGGTCCTTCACGCTCTTGGCCGCCGCTTCGACCGACGCATCATCCGTCACATCGAGGGTAATGGGTGTTACCGCCGCCTTGTCCACCGCCTCGGTCTGAAGTTGTTGAACGGCCGCTTGTGCATTGGACGGGTTTCGTGCGCTGACAAGAACATGATACTTGCCCGAGCTGACTAACTGCTGCGCCACAGCAAAACCGAGCCCCTGGTTAGCTCCAGTGATGAGGACGAGAGCCTTAGAAGTTGAAGATGCCATTTTGAAGTACAGACGGGGGAGCAGCAGCAAAAGCTAGAAGAATTTCCAATTTCGTAGGTAGCTATTCCAAGATTTTGGTCGGATATATGTTCTTTCCCCAAGACAAGGATGGCGACACACGAGTAAGTTTTGGTGTTGCCATTAAGTAAAGGCAGAGGGGTTTCCTTTCATGTATCGGATTTATCGGGTTTATGTCGTAGTAAATGCCGCTGCATGCGCAAAATATGCTCTTCAGCTCCGGAGAAGGCTATATCTTGTTAGATGCATATCGTAGATCATCAATCAGAGAGGCCATCTATTGTACCACCAAGTTGCATGTCTCACAGTTCCCGGTATACTCGGGAACATTCCTCGAGGCAGTCGGCAAACAAGTACAGGCATTAGTACTAATCCTAACCCTGGTGGGGGCTGCAGAGAAATATATTCTACTAATATTTTGGTCACGCGTTACGGTTTTTTTATCACAAGTACTGCAACCGTCGCAGCTATAAGTTATTATTATCTTTGATTAGTATCTTTTCTAGATGACATTTGTTGGGCTGAAATAAGGTTTTGCGCGAGCTAGGGCCCGTTTCGCACGGGTAAGCTGACTAATCCCGCATGCCTGTGGTGTTGGGTTCGTTACGAGTTAAGGCTCGGCTCAGGTTAGAGCAGCGACTGCTTCGGTCCAAAGACGGAAGTGGACTTTGGAGAGGTTCAGATTTGGCGTAGATTATATCAGTAATACTTATTACAGATTGGCCTTGAGGAAAAGGCGAGCGGTCGACTCTAACTGCCTGGTCTGCTCCGCGACTTTTCTCATCTGGCGATTAACCTTGATTCTGTTTTCGCGGAGTTCCTCTTGTCTCTCTTCGTCTTTCTCTCCGATGGCTTCTTCATCTCCTGTCGAATCTCGCGCATCTCTTTGTCGTGTTTCTCCTTGAGCCTCTCGAGCTCCTCTTGGACCTCACAGCCAGCGCCCGTATCAGCCAACTTCAAGACTTAATCGACCATTTTGCGTTGGATGTCTAGCGTTACAGGCTGCGCTCTGTTAATGAGATGGTCTATGATCTTCTGCCCGGAGACTGCACCATCGCCTTGCCGGAACACGCGGGCCGCAGCCGACGAGGAATATCCAGAGGTCGTTCTGGTAGACGAGCTGATCCTCTCGTCTACTTGCATCGGCAGCCAGGCAGAGACTCCACATTGTAGTCGCAAGAACTACGCTCCCAAGGCCCTGCTCACCACAGAGCTTGTGGGACATGCGCAAGTTCTTTATGCCCAATGCGAACGTCGATAATTCGGTGCAGGTAGATAATGCCAGTAAACCTGACCCGGAACTGATGGGCTTGAGCGAGCCAGTCTGCGATCTCTCGAAGGATGTCCGTATCGGACCGGTAGGTATTATCGAATCCCGGAGTATTAACCAAGAAGATCTTTTTGCCATTCGGCATAATGCATGGTACTACTATTTCATCCTTACTGGTACCTGTCATAATTGATTAGCCCGCGTCAACCACGGTGCCTTCCGATTAGTCTAAGTACGAGAGCGATGAAGAGCCTGGGGCCTTCCACGTCACCTTCCAACCACAAGGTCAATCTCAAAATGCTTCAAGAATCTGCCCCGCACTATGTTCTCCTTCTCGCCCATCACAATAGGCCACAACACTCGCCCAGCTCCATCTTCCCATCCGATTGGACACCCCTCCTCCCTTCCTTGCCTCTTCCACGACTCCAAGATCTCAGGGGCTGCGCTCAAATAACCGGGATCCACAGAATTCATCGCAACTTTCCTGTGCCTCCAAGCAGGCTGAGCCTCCGTCTCGGTGAGCATGTTGAGCGCTGCCTTGGCGAGATTGGTGTGCACATGACGACCGTTCTTGTTCCAATGATCTGGACGAGGTTCAAACGCACCCTCACGGGCTGAGACATTGATGATGTATGCCTCGGGCTTCGAAGTTTGGATTTTGGGTTGAGAGTCTACTTGTGAGCGAGGAGAGCCCATAAGGGGAAGCAATTCGCGAACGAGGATGAAAGGGACGAAGGTGTTGACAGAGTGGGCGGTGATTACGTCTTCGTAGGGAATCTCGTAGATAGACTGCATCCATGAGGTTTTCGAATCCGCGGGTTTGGTAGAAAGAGTGACCTCTTCTGATTGTTGAGCTAGTGTCGTACAAGCATCCGTTGAGGTGGCCAACGCAGATCTCAAGGATGTATCCCCTTTGAACCCGAATTCAAGCATCCGCGAGTTTGGAATTTCACCCCGAACCCGTGGCTGATAACTTGAATCTATGAGCAACAGCCTGTCATTGGCCCCTTCCAATGTCAAGTGTTCCTCTCTTTGGACAGCCTTCCGTTCCGTTTCCAAAGAGTCCGTCCAAGTCTGCGCCGCATTGTTGATCAATATATCCAGTTTCCCTTTTCCCTTTTGATGCCATTCTCCCAATTGCTTCCTGATAACATCCACTAGATAAAAGACGTCACTTGCTGCCCTGAAGTCAGCTCCGACGATTCTCAACCGTTCATGCCATGATTCAGAGTCCTGTTCAGACAGATATCGAGTGGCTGCGTCACACGGATATCGAGAGGTGACGATGACTTTTGCACCACATCTAAGTAGTCGGAGTGCTGTGTGATATCCCAGATGTACCCTCGCACCTGTTACCAAAGCAGTCCTTCCATGAAGATGGAAGCTTTCGGGTAGTGACAAGCCAGAGGATGCAAGGTTGAAATCCCCGCATTGTTTACAGAGCGAGTGATACTGTGGGTGACGAGAGACGAGAAGGTATTGACAGGTATAACACTTCTTCTCTTCTGTTGGCCTTTGCATTAATTGGCTGGTTGAATTTGTGCTATGAATTTCGTTCTCTAATTTTTTGGAATGCAGATAGTTGTTCAGAACCCGCACAAGATCCCCGGATGAGGTTCGAAGGTTGACTCCATCAAACTCTTGACTCTTGATACAAAAGTCTAGAACATCCAAAGCTGTCTCAAAATCCTCTCGTGAGGGCATTCTTTGCCCGATTGAGACAGTCGGCAGTCTCCCCTTCGATTGGTGACTCATATGGTCCAGATATGCTTTGATGCTCTGCACTGTGCCTGTGTACTGAACTCTGCTGATGGATCGACCGTACCTGGCTATGTCAGGATTCAACCGCATGGCAAGCTCATCTCCTAACTTGGATCCAGCGGGTGGGAGGTATAAAGCCAAGATGCTAGGGAGCTTTTGGGCCGTACAAAGCTCTTGGTCACGTTGGATTTGCTTGGCGATTGTATCTCCATCCTGAGTTCGGAGGAATTCGCGGCAAGAGGATTCTGAATCCAACATGCCTGTAAATGGCAGCATAAGGTCTCAAATGGGTTGGACAGAACGTTTGCACGTTCTAAAAGGTTGTTTGTAGGATTCAGATGAAGTGTCCATGATTTAAGGTGGCCGGAGGAAAGTTTCTCCGCTTCCGACAACACCCCATCCTTCATCTCCTGACTAACCTTATGAGTCAAGCACTAAAATAGAAAGACATCAACCTCAAAATCTATCACGAACAACCTCCCATATCGTATGCATTCGTTTGCCTTTCACGTTCATCATGGAAGCCAAGTTAAGGGCCTTGCAAGGACCGACACCCGCCTTTGTGATCAAGCTGCAAAGGCTGCCTCTGGAAATCGTCCACCAGATCCTCGACTGCCTGCCACTCTTCAAAGTACTCAATCTTTTGGCTCACAAGACGCCATATGCCGAGAAATGTGTGCTTACGCACAGATACCTTGGATTGGTGTTCAAATCGCCATCCGATATTGCAAGCGTGATCGATTACTTCCTCCTCTTTCGCGACATACGCATCTTCTGCGGCCAGAATTTGAAAGATAATTATCTCATCGCATTGAACTACTCAGTGAGTGGATATGAAGGTTCTTCAAATTACGACATAATAGAGCCCTTGATTGATGAGATGATCTCTGATATCAGAGGCCACCTACGATTGGAGCTGCCTGACATAGACCTGATCCGTTCCTCCACGGACTTCCCTGCTCCGCTGGACAGTTCTTTCCACAACCTTCTGAACCGCTGGTTTTGGATCACTGATGCGAAGGAAAAGATTAATATCGCCAAAGCGAATCAGTGGAACAAGGCCGCCGACTTGTTGGAAGCCTACCCCGCAATGTTGAAGAAAACGCTCGATCCTTCCCAGGATGGCCTGAGGCCCAACACTGCCCATATTGCTGACAGATTCCGAGGCAATGCAAAGCGATGTTTGAGAGACCGCCAATTGGCACATCCCCAAAATAGGCTTCGGGCAGGGTGGCTGCCTTGTGTTCCTGGGGTAGACCTCATCGAATTGGTACCTTACGATCGATACCTGTGGCTATTTTTAGAAACAGTGAAGAAGCATCCTCCCGTGGACGTTATGGACCACATTGCAGCTAGCTTACAGAGTATTACTCTGAGTCTAACTGAGGTCATGGACACAAACCAAATGCCAGAGGGTGCCACAGGGCGAATGGAAGGAGAAAAGTATCGATACCCGCCCGATACTGCTGACAATATCCGAATCGCGATGAATGGTCTATTCTACGTTTACACCGGGTCCACACTGTTAATAGTTCCACGTATTCATTGGCCAGCTACTATGGAGCCTGACTTTGACAACTATGTACAGAATCCACGATTCTTCATTGGCCTCAAGCCACATCCGGCGAACTTACCTGCGGAGTTTCACAGATGTCCCGTGCGGAAATGTAAACCCCACGATGATCGGGAGTACAAGTGGCTAGAGGCATTTTTGAAAGCTGTTAGCTGGATGCAGAAGGAGTTCGGCTCAAGTGGTTAAGGCGAGGTGCAATGCAGATTTCTGTTGAGGCATGTGGAGGATGCTGTATAGAGGCAACGGTGGGGGTGTTGATTGAGGGGAGGACTTTCCAACAACTGAGAGATTGTAAGGGAGAGGGCTGATGAAGTTCATCTGGAGAGCAGGAAAAGGCGTCGAGAGCATGGAAAGAAGAAGTATGGTAGGACAGTGAGCCCCTCGTGCTTGCTTCATTTCTGCGCCTCTTCTGAGATTGAGTATAAATAGCAGCAAGAAAGAATTGCATCTTTGATTGCATGACTGTTTGCCATTGGCCATTACCCCTTTCTTCAGGGGGCGGACTCGCTAAATCACAGCACCCTAGCCCCTGAACGATTACCTAATAAGAGCACCTGAATTCGATTTAACGCGTCACGTCGCGTCTCCACAGCACATCCATCAACCGACCCATGGCATAGAGCCCACACGTCAACATGGGGAAGCCAACTTCCTCGCAGCCCAAAACTCAAAAGTCGATATCAAGTTTCTTCACTCCGAAACCTGCGTCAAGCTCCGCGCCCTCCCAGCGCTCACAGCCGTCACAAGAACCGCCACCCGTCCAAAAAGAGACCAATCTCTACCATGCCGAAAGCGACGAGGAACCTGTGCGGCCAGCTACTAATAGTGTGCCAAAGAGAGCATTGACAGAGGACTTGAGCGGCGGAAATACTGGCCTTGTCGAAAGACCAGCAAAGAGAGTGAGAGGTGACGACGAGATTGGGAGCAGTGGTTTCTTCGCCGAGCGAGAGCCACCAAGACCCAACCCTACACCTTCGAAATCGAAGATCTCTCCGCGGACTGAAAAATATCTGTACAGTTCATCCGCGCAAGCCCCATCGAGTGTACCTATCCCGGACGAAGAAGAGGAAGATGATGCCGAGAAAGCTAGGAAAGCAGAGCTGCACAAGAAATGGGTGAAACGGATGGGTGGCGCCACAATTGGTCGGCGTTGGGTCAGTGAGGAGACACCTGCGGAGGATGGAGACGAAGATGATGAGGATGAGGAGGAAGAGGCACGGCCTGCGAAGAAGGCGCCGAGGAAGGGAGCGAAAACCGGGAAGTTGACTCCCATGGAGCTGCAAGTCCTGGATATTAAGAGGAAACACATGGATACATTGTTGATCATCGAAGTGGGATACAAATTCAGGTTCTTTGGGGACGATGCGAGAGTTGCTGCAAAGGAATTGGGCATTGTGTGTATACCTGGCAGGTTCAGATATGATGAGCGTACGTCACCCCTTTCCTCTGGGCCAGGCAATATTGACCTTAGACAGATCCTTCAGAGGCACACCTCAAGAAATTTGCGTCGGCGAGCTTCCCAGTCCATCGGTTACCAGTACACACGAAGCGGCTCGTTGGCGCTGGTCACAAGGTCGGCATAGTTCGACAAATTGAGACAGCCGCTCTGAAGAAAGCTGGAGATAATCGAAATACCCCTTTTATAAGAAAACTTACCAATGTTTACACAAAGGGCACATATGTGGACGATATAGAGGGACTCGGCCAAACTGATTCTCCAGCTGGGGGCGCTCCTGCAACTGGCTACCTACTCTGCATCACGGAGGCAAAAGCTAAAGGATGGGGAACCGATGAGAAGGTGGATGTTGGAATTCTGGCAGTTCAACCAGCCACTGGAGACATCATCTACGATACATTTGAAGATGGCTTTATGAGGAGTGAAATCGAAACCCGATTACTACACATCGCACCCTGCGAGTTCTTGATCGTGGGAGATCTAACGAAAGCCACCGACAAGATGGTGCAACATCTATCGGGAAGCACATTGAACGTCTTTGGGGATACTATTCGGGTTGAACGAGTTGGCAAGGGCAAGACTATGGCCGCTGAAGCATACTCTCATGTTGCTCAATTCTACGCTGACAAGCTGAAGGCTCAGAAGGACTCTGGAAACGAAAGGGAACAGGCACTTCTCGATAAAGTACTCAAGCTACCCGAAGAAGCCACAATTTGTTTGTCTGCAATGATTACTCACATGACTGAGTATGGACTGGAGCACGTCTTCGACTTGACTACATACTTCCAGTCGTTCAGCGCTCGATCGCACATGTTACTGAACGGCAACACTTTGACCAGCCTGGAGATTTACCAGAATCAGACAGACCACACTGAGAAAGGCAGCTTGTTCTGGACGCTGGACAAGACTCAAACTCGGTTCGGGCAGAGATTACTTCGGAAATGGGTCGGCAGACCACTTCTCGATCAAACTCGACTTGAAGAGCGGGTTGCTGCGGTAGAAGAACTGAAAGATGGCCATCAGACTCTCAAAGTGGACAAGCTTCAAGCTCTCCTCAGGAATATCAAGTTTGATTTGGAAAGAAGTCTGATACGAATCTATTACGGAAAATGCACACGGCCAGAACTCCTGACAGCTCTTCAAACACTGCAAAGAATCGCCAACGAGTATGGAAATGTCAAGACCCCATCAGATGCGGGCTTCGCTTCCCCTCTCATCAATGAAGCAATTGCCACTCTCCCTACAATCGGCGACACTGTGATCTCCTTCCTCGACCAGATCAACGCCGAAGCTGCCAGGACGGATGACAAATACGCCTTCTTCCGCGAAGACCACGAGACAGAAGACATAACAGACAGCAAACTCGGCATCGCAGCCGTGGAGCAAGAGCTCTCTGAACATCGCTCTGTGGCTGCCCAAGTCCTCAAGAAGAATAAGCCCGTGACATATGTCACCGTGGCTGGGATAGAATACCTCGTCGAGGTCCTCCCTTCCGACCTCAAGCACGTCCCAGCCAGCTGGACGAAAGTCTCCGGCACGAAGAAACTCTCAAGATTCCACACTCCCGAAGTCGTCAAGATGCTCCGCGAGCGAGACCAACACAAGGAGTCTCTCTCCGCCGCCTGCGACACCGCATTCAAATCCTACCTTTCCGCGCTCTCAACCTACTATGCACCCCTCCGCGACGCAATCGCCTCCCTCAGCACGCTCGACTGCCTTCTCTCCCTCTCCCTCGTGGCTCTCCTCCCCGGCTACACAAAACCCACCTTCGTCCCCACAACCGAAATCTCAGTGATCGGTGGCCGCCACCCTATGGTCGAAGCCCTGCTCCCAACCTACATCCCCAACAACACCACGCTCTCCACCGCCCCAGGCAGCACCCGCGCCCTGTTAATTACAGGCCCCAACATGGGCGGCAAGTCCTCATATGTCAGGCAGACGGCACTAATCTGCATCCTCGCACAAATCGGCTCCTTCGTGCCCGCCGACTCTGCACGCCTGGGGCTCCTGGACTCAATACACACGCGCATGGGCGCCTTCGACAGCCTGTTCACAAATCAAAGTACATTCATGGTCGAGCTTTCCGAGACAGCGGCGATACTGAAGACGGCGACAGAACGGTCATTGGTGATCCTCGATGAGCTGGGCAGAGGCACGAGCACGCACGATGGGGTGGCGATTGCGGGGAGTGTGTTGGATTGGGTTGTGCGGGAGACGAAGTGTCTTTGCTTGTTTATCACGCATTACCAGGCGCTGGCCGGGGTTGCGAGGGGGTTTGCGGAGAGGAAGGAGTTGCGGAATGTGCACATGAAGTTTACGGCGACGAGGGCTTCGGACTCGGGCAGGATTTCGGATATCGAGGACGAGGATCTGGAGATGGCAACTGATGGTGACGAAGAGATCACTTTCCTCTATGAGGTGGGCGAAGGAGTTGCTCATCGCTCATATGGGTTGAATGTCGCCCGACTTGCACATGTTCCGAAGTCTGTCATCGGGACGGCCGCTTTCAAGTCACGGGAAATGGAGCAGAGCATGAGGCAGAAGAAGGTTTTTGCATTATCAAGTATGATGGTCGATGTGCTATCTGAAAAGAGTGGCGCCGATGAGAAGCTTGAGCAGCTCATAGTCGGCATCGACGAGCTATGACTGTAATGTAGAGAGGAAAAGAAAGGAACCGTTGGTAGCAAATATTGATGCAAGTTAATACTCCCATCACCTCGTGGAAACCATCGCTGATCGTAAGATAACTCCCGTAATTTTGAGCAAAGAAGGAAAGAAAACATAGCGATGCAAAGCTAAAGCAAATAACAGATACTGAGGCGCCGTGCAGTGTGCGCCAAACGCCAAATAATAGCTCTGGCAGTGGCTGTCGAAACGAGCCCCCATGAGGGACAGTGAAGTGAGCAGTCTACATGTTATAGTTCATGCCATTTCCGAAGTCGTTTTGTTTGGTACCCATGCTCTGGCCTTGTGGGTGCTGAGGTTGAAGCATCGAGCCAACTGGCTTGAAGTCTCCCTGAAATCCTGTGCCATACATTGGAACGTTCGTCATAGTGAAGGTATGTTGGGAGAAGCCACCAAAAGACCGAGCGTACGCGTGGTTGTAGAGAGGATTAATCGACGAGGGATCGAGAAACATCTGGGGAGTGTAGCCGTGCGGTGGAGCAGATGGCGCAGACGGGGCTCGCCGAGCTTGTTGTTGGTGTGGCAGTTCAGGCTTTCCGTTTTCTTTGCCATGTGGACGGTATGAAAGTGGCTTGGGCACTGGGGTCGGGGAAATAGGAAAACGGGACGAGTTCTGGAGTTCATCGGGGTACATTGGCAAGCCATGGGTCGCATTTGGCAAGTCAAACCTGGATCAGCAATCAGCCAAGAAGCCTTGGAGGATAAAAATATATCAGACATACCGATGGTCCTCCAAGGAAGCTTCAGTGCGGGTAGGGCTAACTTCCGGGGCGTCTTGGAAAATGCTGAACCCACGTTTCTTTCCCATATCCTCGACCGTCAACCTGAATTCTTCGTCTTCCTCCGCAGTCGGAACGAAACGACCACCAAAACCTGCAGCAAGCGGATTGGGAGTAGGAGCAGGCTTGAAGAACACCGGAGGTGGGGCAAGCATTGAATGAAGTTGTTGCTTTTGTGAGCTTTGAACAGCCGCAGCCTTCTTTCCTCGTGGTGCGCGCAGACGAGGAGCGTTGACACTGACATTGGACAGGGTTGCAGCTGTCTTGCGGGTAGCCCTGCGTTTCTTCGGGCTAGGAATCTCCTGATTCTTCGGTCAGTTGCTGGTTCCATAGGATGAACAGTGGGCGAGATACCTACCGGGCTGTTTTCGGTAGACAAGGGACCAAAGATATCTCGTGATGCTCTGAAATCGCCATTTGGATGGTAGCTAATTTCAGCCGGCTCTGTGTCCCTGGCAGTGGCAAGCATCTGCTCGAGAATGGTACCATCCTTCTTCTGATTTCTCATTCTCTTCATCTCTGGAGTGGCCGAGTCGAAAAGGTCCATTCCTGGATAAATCACACCCTTCAGCTTGGCGCTATCAGTAAGCTTCGATCCGGACTTATCACCTGTTCCTTTCTCCCCATCCTCTGGCTCTGGCTTCCATGGAGTTGTAAGTCTGACACGAAGAGATTAGCCCACGAACATATTATGGCAGGAATGAAGTACTTCGGGTCAAGCGCAGCAGGAGCTGGTGTCTCTTGACGGCTGAAATTGGGAATTTGACGTCTTGCAGTCGGTGTCTCATAAACATGCGCCATAGGGCTTCGATCCCATTCACTGAGAGGACTGTTATTTGCAACTGTTGGCCAAAGGTGCATGCGAGGAATTGGTGCGCGAAATCCTTGGACTGGGGTCTCGGCAAAGGGTGTTTCTCTCATGGATTCGAAATTGGAGGGTTGGCGATTCTCTTTCTTGATCTAAGTTCCACGTGTCAGGTCTGGCTCACATAATAGAGCTGGAAAAACAATGTCAATTATTCTTACAGAGACATTGGACGACGCGTTCGAGTTCCGGCTTTTCTTTGTCTTCTTGTGCTCCTTCGCGGCCATGCGATCGGCCAACAAGACATCGATGTTGCTGCTTTGATACCAGAAATCGAAGTGATCAAGCCTGTTTCTAGCATCAACATCACTTTGGGCCTGGATCTGGAGCTTGAAACGAGCGGCCAGGTGTGACTTGGAGGAGACGTGGGTCAGGAGGTGGGAGACGTCGGAGAACTTGGGGTTTTTGTTGCACAGGATACATTGCAAGTCGATGTTGTGTTCTTGTTTCGGCATGGTGGAGGGGCCTGCCAAAAACTTCTGTTAGCTGTCACGCATGGCAAAGTTGATGGCAATGATGTGCAGAGCGACAAACTTGTATAGGGTGAGGGATCTGGCTCTGGATGATAGAGCCAAGAGTAGTATTCATCCATGGCCGTGTGACAGAAAGGAATGTGAAAAGGGGAGAGGGATGGAGAAGTGTCCCTAAAAGGACGGGAGAAGGATGGAGGTGAAGAAGCGACTAGAAAGGAAACATAGTCTGTATAGCTCTCGAGATAGCTCGAGTGGTGTATAAGGCGGCGATGGGCGGAGAAAAGCCGCCATCAGCCTCGAAGCTAGGAGCAAGCGAGGGCAAAGCAAAGGTGAGGCAACTGAGTTGAACTCTGCCCAACCCTCAACTTGAAGGCAGTGAGGAGCGATTGGCTCAGCCAAATAAGAGGAAAGGGGACGCTGGTGCAGCAAAGGATGTTCGAAGGTCCAATTTGATGATTGAAGGCAGCGAAAGAGCCCAACTTCCACTGGCGGAACTGTGGTGATGCCGGTGCAGCCATCGGCCATTGGTGTTACGTCCAATTGACATCAGGGCAACAACACAGCATTGGCTATAGTGAAGTGTGTCTGTGTGCATGCGACGCGAATGGCTGCTGAAATATTTCACTCACCCTATAGATAGGTCTTAAGGCTGCAAGTATCGATGTGGCAGATTCGACGAAAGCAAGGAGGCTTCTGTTGGGCGTTGGTTGTGGGCTAGTGACAGTCCAAGGAGGCAATTGGGGGAATGAGCAATCGTCTCAGGCCGCCCTGGTGCGACTGAGGTCGATGGCGATGCAACAACAGAGGTGGCTTCTGATTGTGAGGAAGGAAAAGAGGTGCAGGAAGGAAGGACGGATTTTGTCGAGAGTTGAAGTAGCTCTCGTCTGGTGGATCACTTCCTGGAAGAGCAGGACACGAACTCGGAAGGCGCGGTTGTGAGCGGAAGGCAGTAGCAAAACCTGATGAGACGAAACAGAAATTCGTGCAAAATAATTTAGATAAAGGTGCGTTAAAATTGGGCAGTGAAATTAATGTTTTATTGATGGTTGACGCTGATTTGGCCCATAAGAGCACCAGGAGCTGTCATTATCCCGGACTGCTTAGGCCATTGAGTGCAGCAAACCTGAAATGGAGGGGATATCTTCGTATAGTTTTCCAATGTACAAGAAGGCCTGGGACATTGTCAACCGTAGAGACAAATATATGAATGTTCCTCTAGCATCGGCTGTTGCAATGCCCCTGGAAATCCTGCCGGAACATGTGTATCAAAAGATGTATAGCAGCCAAAGTCATTACAGAACTTGGGCACTCGCTGCACCTGTGATTTTTTCTTCTCCTGCCTTGTATCCTTGAACCACGATGTTTTAGGAGCCAGGTTATTAGATGGCAGGAGGCTTGGGTGGGGGGACTATACAAAGTAAAGCTTTTTGACAGAGGAAGGACTCGATCTAGTTTTGAATTTATTCTTTATTCATGCTTCATGAATCATTATAATGCCCTGGCCCTAGCACTCGCTCGATTATCTTCTTCGGCATGCAGCTACAAGAATTGTCAGTAGAAAGAACGGAGGGAGGTGTGAAAGAGCTTTACTATGCGGCATCCACTTCCTCCAGCCCATCAAACTCGAGCAAAGCCAGACCTGCAAGCCCAAAATTCGTATGGAATACATCAACCATATCGCCCGGCCTATCCGCCAGCCCGCCACGCTCCGAATCCTATCTTAAGTCAGCTAAGCCCCACCTCCAGTCCTTCTCCCACAAACCTGGCAATTCAATATAAACTTCGACAACTTCCCCCCATCAATCCAATGCAGCCGCCCAATCATCGACAAACTACTCGCAACCCACCAACTATAACAGACGTCCTCCAACTTCTCCGGCCTCCCATTCAACCCACCGCCCTCCGTTTGCCTCTCACTCAACCACATTCCCAGCTTGTCCTTATCCACGGTATCCAGTCTCCTCGCAATAGTCAACGCTGCGCAACAAGCAAAGATCTGCCCTGAATGCGATTCTGCCCCAGGAGCAACACCATATCCGCCATCGAAGTTCGCGCACGAGATAATGTAGCCAACTGCTTTCCCCACATCCACCAAATTCATCAACTTTAGCAGCGAAAGCCCGATGAACGCACAGCAGATAAATCGTGTGTCTTCTTCTCCCCATTGGTCGCCTGCAAAAGTTCCTGTTTCCCGGTTCTGTAGGTCTGTGATATCTGTTCCGCATCAGCACATCACATCTCCCCGTGCGGATGGAACGGGCAGACATTTCCCCACAGCCATCGCCCCTCCCTCCTTGCCCCTTTTCTCTAACTCTCCAAAACCATCAACCATAGCCAGTATCTGCACCGCACTAGCCGTATACAGCAAATGTGCATCATGGCCCGGCGCAGCGCCAAAACCACCGTTATCCGCCTGACACGAAAGCACAAAATCTATCGTTTCTTTTCTCGGAAGGGCATCCGGACGGTTGAGAAGGTGGAGAGCGTTGAGACCCCAGTAGAGACCATTGAGTCGGAGGTGTTCGGTAAGCCAGTATTCGAGCTCGTCTTTGCGCTGGGAGATGTTAACTAACAGTGAAAGGACAACTGGTGGGGGAGACGAACGGTGTCCAGGCTTTGAATATATTTCACATGTGGCTCGATTGCGAGTTGGAGTTCGTCCGGGAGGGCATTTCCTCCAGCACGGCCAGGTCCTGATACGAGAGACATTTTTAAAAATTGTTGGAAGTCGAGAAGGTTTTGGGGAGGAAGATGGAGACGTCTGGTGAGGTTGCCTTCGGGATTGTCCCACAATTTCGCGAACGAATCGGAATTTTCACCAGCCTCGTCCAATTTCGAGGTTTACACAAGGTTTCAAGACACAGGAAATCCACACAAGTGTGACACTGCATAAATTAAGCCATTTTCGGAACAGAACTAAATTCCTTTTCCTGATATTTCCAATTCAATTTGCTGGTCCAGCTGCCGCAAGCAACTTATTAATGTCGGCCGCCGAAAAGCGATCTGCATCCAATCACAGTCAATCGAAAAGATCAGCCTCGTCTTACCACATTAAATGCTTACACCCTTGGCTTTCCATAAACGAAAGCTTCAATTTCCTAATTTTTCTTTCATAACTGTCAAAAATGAAGATATTGACTTCAACTCAGTCCAAAGGTACAGTTTTATTTCCAAATGTCCGTATGTATCAGCGTTGCAATCCGATTGGTAATCTCGGACTTTGAGGTTGTCAAAGGCCGACGGCTCAATTTATAATCCCAACCCGACGGTGCATCTACGCAAGCTGCGTTGATATCTCCTTCGCATCAACTCGTGTTCATGATTTGACGAATTTGTTATCTTCTCATACTTCTTGCTTTCCAATTGTTCAATTCTCACTATTTTGATCTTATTTTGCCTCAATTGCCACTCCTCTCTTCCAAGACCCCACACATCTCTCCATCAGCCATGACAACCCCAACCCCAACACAACGCAGCGCACAAGCTTGCCCCTCCCTCCGAAAGCTCTGGAAGCTCCTCAGCTCCCCCTCAAATTGCCCAAACCGACCTGTCAAGCTCCCATGCACGTCAACATCCCGCCTCACCCCCACCTCCACCGACGAGAAGACCATCCTCTACCTAGCCTACGGCTCCAACCTTTCCGCCGAAACCTTCAAAGGCAATCGAGGCATCCGGCCCCTCTCCGCCGTCAACGTCCACGTCCCATCGCTATCCCTAACTTTCGACCTCGCCGGGATCCCATACATCGAGCCCTGCTTTGCCAATACACAATACCGCACTCCCCCGCCACCCCCAGCCTCGATAAGCTCGCCCGACTATCACAAAGATCGTTGGACAAAAGGCCTCATCGGCGTGGTGTACGAAGTAACACCCGAAGACTACCGCACAATAATCGCAACAGAAGGAGGAGGAGCAAGTTACCACGATGTTATCGTGCCTTGTTACGCTCTACCCAAGGGGGGCAAAATAGTGGACGCGGCACCGAGCGGAGCACCATTTATGGCACACACCTTGCTCTCTCCGCGAGACTCTGATCCTGCATCGTATCAAAGTACAGGTAATGGGGGAAGAGTGGATGGAAAGGGTGGGATCACCAGGCCGGATCCAAGCTACGCACAGCCTTCAGCACGATACCTGAAGCTCATCACCGATGGCGGGGAAGAGCACTCTCTTCCTGCGGAATACATGGCTTATCTGTACATTATCCGTCCGTACACAATCACCACAAGAAAGCAGAAGGTGGGAAAAGCGCTGTTTTTGGCGATTTGGATGCCGATTGTGATGGCTGTTATGGGGTTGAGTAAGCTGTTTGCGGATGAGGAGGGAAGGGTCCCTGCCTGGTTGGGGGGCGTTATGACGCTGGTGTTTAGAGGGGTGTGGGGGAGCTATGATGTGGTGTTTAAGCGGGTTTTTGGGGATGGGGAGAGGACGATTTATGATGATGAGGACGGTGGTGGTGGAGAGGAGGAGAAGGGGACTAGGTGGGGTTTTGGTGGATGTGTGAGGTTGGAAAGTAATGATGAGAAGAAGATGGGGAGATGAATATGAGTATGTGTTCGATGTGTAATGATTTTAGGTTGGGACTTCTGGTTTCTCGGCGTTGGCCAGATTTTGGTGGAATGGGGATGACACCTTTGAGCGTGATATTGGATACATATGCAAGCAGCACTTTCAATAATCTTGTCATTTGCACATCACCCCTCCAAGTCATCCCTATCAAATGTGGGGCACGCCAGACAGTCTTTCGTGGGCTTAGTTTCGTATAGGGAGGCTTGACTTCTCTTCTGAGTGGGTCCCTTTTCACTTACTTTTCAGGTGAAGATGGCCGCTCGTAATTCATCTCGACTTGAGGCCAACTATTTGTTATTCATCGATGGTGCTGTCAAATAAGATGAATATCATTTCAGTTCGAAGGCCGACCCATTGAAACCTTTTGTAGCTTTTTTTTGCTTATCGCACGGCTACTCGTACCATAATAATGTTTCTAGGGGATACTTACGGCCAGTTCCAGAGAAGGAGGTCGATACACATGATCTCGGCAATATCAGGGATCGAAGGTGCATTACAATCTTAATCTCTGTCTTTTATGACCTCAGTGTAGAATTGATAATTCCGGTTTAAAAACATGGTGAGTGAACCCGAGTGCTAAGGGCATCTTGAGGTCACGTCGTTAGTCCTCGATGTATAGTAATCATCTGCCCACCATTGTGGGCCCTATTACCCTCGTCTTAAGTTGAGGGGGTAAGCACTAGTCTTCCTATCGGCCGACCTATCTATCACCACACTGCACCAATGCCACCAACATCTTCCATAATCATGAGAACAAAGCTTGTTTCGAACCTCAATCCACATTTGTTGCATATCGCACTTCTTTGCTGTGCCACATAACCCGTGATTGACGCCGTTGTAGGCGGGGAGAGGCACAGTCCAATGATATTTTGGGGCGGGCATATTCTCCGATGGGAGCGGGTGCTGAATAACGAGGACACCTGAAGTATGCTTGGAAATATATGTCCAAAATGGGACAACGTGAGTTTGTATATAAAATAAAGTGGCGGAAAAGAAGACATCAAGGGTCTGACTTCTGTGTTACTGTTAAAGGGAAGCCAAGGGAAAACACTTCTTCCCAGCTTCTCCCTAATCGGGTTAAAAACCATTGCGTGATCATATACTCATCTTCGCTTGATCTCTAGGAACTTTTGTGGCACATCGTAATCACGTCCGAATCACGCTAGGGCACGAATGCTTCCGTCCGAAGTCCAAGTAACGCCCAGATCGCGAGATGAAGGGTGAATATCTTATAACTGAGCGCGATCTTCAATGCCAAAGAAAGAGGGGGAAATCTCTTTGTTGCATATCGTAATCGCGTCTGACGCGGTTCACGTTGTTGGTTCTTATCTAGAGCAGGAGATGTACGCGTCGGGTCAGATGGAAGTTAGTTTCTGTTTCTGAATACAGAGACTATTGTTTGACGTCGGCAGAAAGGAGTGTGATATGCAACTGGTCTATAAGGCCAAGATACACACACTCTTGATATCAGAACTCATGGGAAAAGCTTATGATTAAGAATCGTTTTAGGACAGTAGGAGGAGAAGCATAGAAGGCTCACTCCTCCACAGATACTCCTCCCTATCGAAAACTCGTCAAGGCCGAATCTCATTGCTCCGAGAGACCTCTATTCATCGAGGTGACGTGTAATGGTATTTCAAAGTCAGCATTCAGTCTTTATATGCGGGTCTAATGGACTTGAATCTTACGATAGAAATACTTCTGTGCGAGAAACAGAGACCTCTCCCGATTAAAAGGACTTGAACCTCCCAAAGGAGCCACTGCTATTTGAGACACTGAGTTCGATTGAAACACACCTTTGAAGCGTTAACTCATTCACCTCCTATCTGTTTGAAGAGATTAGATAGCCTCCTCGGGTCACTCGGCCGAGGAGCTTGGGATAAGAATGATATTGCAATCAACTTGGCGACGATAACGAACCTCAAAATATTGCACTGGAGTGCGATATACAACAAAATTTTGTTGTTGGCTCTCTATGCCGCTAAGCTGAGAGTGAGGTCTCGGCCGAAGGGTACTGTAGTTGGAGGAGTGAGGGCATCACATCGCACCGCATTGAAGATACTGGCTTCATACTATCGCCGCTGAGAAAGATGCTCAGGGCTTGGCAGGACATCGAATATCACGACGGGGATGTAAGTTTCTGAACCAAGAGAATGTGGAATGAGCAGGCAGTGACAAAGTCACGTGACTTGTCGCATTTTCCCCCTGTGTATATCCAGCATAAGGACTTCCCAGGGTTTCAAGCACTGTAATGATTTAAATGCGTATTAAGGCGCGCAACCGCCTCAATCGAAAGCAAAAGTGCGAGAAAGACTTGATTTCAATACGTCGCATGAAAATCTCAACATGACTCGAACAACAACACTTCTCAGCCTGCACCTGACATCACTCTCATCCATCCCTTCAACCCCGGATTCTCAAAGGTCTCACTTGCAATAATCACGATGCAATGACACTCATCAGGCATTGAAATAATACAGGCAGCTCCAGCGCCCCGGTTTACTTCGCGCTCTGCTCACTACGACTTCCTCTCAACTATGGGTACCGACACGACTCTCGCGGCAGCAGCACTGGCAATCGCCCTCGTCGCACTATGTACAACGATAGGTCAATTGCTTCAGCAATACTTCGCAACCGCAGATGGTTACCGTCGATGCCAGAAGTCCGTCATGGGGGAGTATGCACGCAAAACGCGGTTACAGTGGAGATGGCGAGAGTTTCGTTTCGAGACGCTCTACACCACACCCGAGATCTTCCTTGTGGGACAAGGGGTGCCGAACAGAGTTGGTCAAGTTCTGCTCACCGGGAGTCAGAAATCGAGAGAGAAGTCCTTGGTTCCTTTATCGTCAGTGGAAAATGGGGATGCGGTGATGCTGACGCCGACGAATTTGCATGGTATGAAGCGGCAGCGGAATATGGAGTCGCAGCTTCAGGGAATGCAGCCAAGACCTTCGAGGATAAAAGGGGGAACTTATACGGGGGAGATGGCTTGCTGGGTGCCGTTGCTGCATTGGATTCATGAGAAAACGGGTGTTTCGTTGGACGATCGCCCTTCGATTACATTGCAGTGGACAGATCCCATGCTCATGCCTCCTCTCAATCTGAGGCTACCTGGAATTATCTTCCGCGAGCGGTCTTGGGATTTTCAACCTCCAGATGTGGTTCGACCTCTGGCAAAGACAACCCTCTCCGATATTGCAGTGATCGCACGACGGATGGGGATGAAATGGAAAGACTTCCGGCCGTCTGATGGAATTCTCAGAGCCGAAGGCCACTCTCAGACCATCACTTCTACAATGGTGAGATCTCTTGGACTTGTGCTTCAATATTCATACACCGGTCAAAATCAACGACTTGCTATGGCTGAACACAACCTGAGGAAGCGGCTGGTCACAGGATCTATTTTCACTGAACAAGAGGAGGTTTACATCCCCAGTGCTGAAGCAGATCGTCTGGGCTGCGGAGTTCTGAGGACTGATCGGAAACTTGGCCTACCCGATGTTACAGTCTCCACCCAAGCAGAGATCATAACAGCATTAGGATATCTGGATCGAAGTGGTACATCGGCAGCTGCTCTGACCAAGATACTTCGAGAGAATCCTGAGTACCGCTTTCGAGTCGCCGATATTGTTGCACTCACGACCCAGCCAGCTCGACTTCCTAGCTCTCATCTGGTTCAAGTTCCTGCTCCAAGCGATAACATGGAAGGAGTCACAAGAAGTTCTGTTGGTCGACGAGCTTTCCGGCAATGTCTCGAAGAATATATCGTCGTTCATAAAGACGATGTTGGCCATTATACCCAACAAGCCCTGGACATTTGTCACGAGATCGGCACCAAGTACGCAGCATGGGATCACACGGACGATTCAGCACTCAAGACGAGCAATGGATCGTTACACGAGATCCGCAATACCTTGATGTTGTCCAAGAAAGGCTTGATTCTCTTACCAAAGTTCTGAATCAGTGGGAACAGGCACATTCCTTCCGTTACCACCACCTTCTCGGCATCCATATCAGGATCGCGATGTCTGCTGATGGTGGGGGGACACCCATGCAGCAGAATCTGGGAACGGATTACAAAGCCGATGTAGATGGGTATTTCAGACAATTACCTAAGATTGTGGAGGAGATGAAGAAAGCCGGGTCCCATAATCAGCAGATGATCGTCGATGCATGGGTTTCGATGATGCTGAGGGCGATGTGTTGGGGTGCTTGCTATTTCTTTGTTCCTGGGGAAAGGGTTCCGATTCAGTATTTTGGGAGCCAGTTGCCGGTGTACATTGGATGAAAAACAACAATGCACGTTTGTCTCGAAGGCTGGCATGTCTTGGATTTCGATTTCCTGGATCTGGAACATTTATCGGTTTTACTGTCTTCTCAAAGAGCCATGAGAAAGTATAACTTGTAAGATTGACCGGCCTGCTGAACAAATTTCATCTACAGACAACTCGACATCGAAGTATAGATTCCATTAGCATATTCAAAATAAGTCTATGCCTCCAACATGCCAGCCTCTTCAGCTCTTGGATCCATCTCAATATCTTCGGAGAACACCTCCAGATCCAACAAGTCAGCCTCTCCAGCTCTTGAAGCAGCACTTTCGATCAGAAGCAAGCCGTGCAACGCCGAACGTACTTCCACAGAACATTCTTCTGACTCTACGTCACAACTATCCTCCCACACTTCGAGTACCGAAGAGCGGACCTTACAGGAGCAGATTGCTATACTCAGCAAAAAGGTCCGCAGATGCTCAGGAATGATCAAAACTCAAGGAAACCTACTTGCTGCCGGTGTCGTCTCCCGCCTCGAGAATGATCGACTGGGGGCAGAGAAGCGGAAGCTGAAGAAAGACATGGATAAGCTCATGAAGGAGAACATCAAGTTTCAACAAAGATTCAGGAAAAAGAAAAAGTCAACGCAGCTCTTTTGAATCTTATCCCTGACGAAAAGTGCGAGTTGAGGATCATCCACGATATCAGGAGAGAAAATCCGGCACTCCAAAAGGAGTGGGAAAAGTTTAGAGCCAAGCGGGAGAAGCGGACGGCTGAGGAAAAGCGAATACTTCAAGCCAAGACTGATGCATGGCACCGCCAATACTACCCTGAATGTTACGGTCCACCTCCTTCGAATCTCTTTGCTGCTCCAACTGTTAGCGCATGCCCTGAGATTAGAAATTTAGGAGGAATTTTGGTACAGTACACATGTTTTGCTTAGCTCTTGCTTTCTTTGTTTTCTTAAGTTTCTACTTCTCGTTCTGGTATCTGGATTTCTGGGTGTATCTAGACTGTGAACTTGGGCAGGACGCCTGATTGGATTGTCTTTGCCTAACTTGTGCTTTACCTCCTTTCTATTCCTTATCCAACATCTATCCATCCTTTTCGATCAGCTATTGTGGCAATTCGTGGGTTGTAGTCTTACCACGGTTTACCCCGAGATCTCCCAAAGCTAGTGATCTCTTCCACCACATCCTCTTCCGCCATTTATCAGATCTTCAACATCTCCCTTCGCCTACGCCGTAACCCTGTTCCTCTGCTACAGATATACATCGGCACGATACCCGTCATATTCACTCCCAGAAACAGAAGCAGCTGCTTCCACCACTTCAAGAGTGTGTTCTACCAACTGGACAGCTCGGTGGGGTACTCGCGAGGGTTGTTGCTGTTGTTGTTATTGTTGAAGGAGCCATCGTTGTATTTGAACGCTTGGATAGCATCAGCACCACCGATGCGCCGGTAGTCAGGCTCGGCAACGATTGCTGAGCAATCGATTAGTAATCGATTGTGTGCACTATTGATTAGCTATCGATTGTAATCGATTGGTAATCGATTACTAAACGATTATTACCCCGCACCCCACGAAAGCTAAGCACTAAATTTTTAGTACCTATAGCCTATAATTTAGCGATCGTAGCCCTAAAATTTAGCGATAAGCAGCCTATAATTATAGGGCTCCCTTTTCCTCGCGACCACAAGCCTCGAAGCTCACTTCTCACTTTCTCTCTCCACTTATTGCTTTTTACTTTTATATACTCGCCCTCTTAACCCCTCCCCCATTAAAAGTTGCCAAGCTTATGGGCCCAAGGCAGCCAGCGTATGGGAGGGCTAGTGGGAGACTAGTGGATTTGTACTATATTAAGGGGCCTTTCCCTGCCTTTAATAATGAGAACCAAGGCTTTTAACTACTTAAATTTAATATCCCCTAATTCCCCCTTTTACTTTTATACTTTTATATATATAGAGAGAGAGAAGAATTAAAGAGAGTGTAAATACTGAGAGAAAAGGAAGGAGGGGCAGTAATATGTGAGTGCGGCCGATTTTTGGTAGGGTAAATCGTAACAGACCCCCTTACTAGTATAGACTATGTCTTACCGGATACAGGAATAGCTATTAATATCATCTCAATAGTACTAATGAGCGATAGGCCAGAGGGAGTCTTTTCAGGGGCTTATCGTACGGTAAGCTACCTAGAATAGGGGGCAGCTTGAAGCCAGACAAGATGCAGGAGTACCTTAAGTACTAGAAAAGGAGCAGAGTTCTAGATACTTTCTTTAAATAAGTAAATAAGAGAGAGCCTTACCTTTATTATATATAGTATAGTACTCTACTAAACTTCTGGATCTTCTGGCATTAGAAAAGGGGTAAAATCATACGTATGTAGGGATTAGCTCGCTAAACAATCGATTGCACTATCGATACAATCGATACCTTACGATTGTGGCATCGATTGTTATCGATAGTGCAAAACGCCAATCGTTGCCGAGCCTGCCGGTAGTATTTCTACGAGTTCATTTGTAGTTGGCTCGGACGGTGGCGCAATAGGGGCCGCAAAGACGAGAACGTTGGAGACAATGGACGGGATGCTGGAGGACCTCGCCTCCGTGTTGGGGGGTGATGAGTTTGCGAAGTGAGAGCGAGTGAAATCTTGAGGCCGGTTTCTTGTTCGTTACTGATAGGGGATTATGAAAGCTAGGTCCGTGGGCTCGAGGATATGGCTTCCCAGGTGAATCGCGGTGACGGAGCAATGTCGAGGGGATTTTAGATGACAAGTAAGGTTTCTAGTTCGATGTGGGCGTGCCTCGACTCTCAAGTGAGTCTCCTCCATTTTTCGTTGTGCTTCTTCACAAACGTTGCGTGGGCATACCGGCAGAGTTCAGCTCTCTCTCATTACTATATCAAGGATCCAACGAGGCTCGTGTAGCCTTTCTTTAAGCCGGTCAGATATATCCCCGACCCCTCAGATTTATATCTCTCACTCATTATTGCCAGTCGCGACCCCCCAGAAATATGCTACCCAACTTCCAAGGACTAAGCACATCAACGCCCCAAAGCAAATCTTACTCAGCCTCTTCATCTCCCTTCCCTTCTCGCCGTAACCTTCCTCTCCACCGCCAACGATAAGCTTCCTCTCATTCATCAAGTCTCCTTTAATCAATCTCTGTTTTCTTGTCCATTGCAAGCGGCCAATATCGACATAGATCGAGCTTATCTTACCCGTCGATGTCTTAGAGAGTAGGAAGAGCGTGAGCATCGCGAGGGATACGATAAAAGAGAGGACGGAGAGCACAACGTAGACAGGCGTGACTTTCTTATAAGGGTCTGATTCTGGCGAGGAGTCTTGGAGAACTCCAGTTAGGATGCGCACTATGATGTTCATCCTATCTTACGTGTAAGTCAGGGGGTGGAGGTGGGGTAGAGGGACAAGCGCATTGTTCATGGTTATCTTGCATGCGTATGCAGAGCCGAAGACTGATGAGTGCCATAATGAGGTGCGGATGCTGTCTATGATTGTTGTAGGGCCGAAGGAATATGCCACAGCCTGGATTTATTTCCATTTAGTGGGGATATTAGTTTAGAGGCAGTGGATACATACGTATATTCCAAAAGCAGCTGCTGTTCCTCTCGTGGTTGTCGCCCAGTTCACGAGGCACATGGAAAGGAAGACTCCAGCTCCGCAAAGCACCACTGCAAGAATTCTTGGTCAGTTTGGTCCCTCCTCTCAATTGAATCATAATACTGACTGAGAGTAATGCGATTGCCAAGCAGATCAATGAAAATCCCAACACAAGGTACGACAAAGAACCCTGTTGTTCCATTAGCATACTTTCTCCTCACCAAGACATCCACCTACCAGCATATTGCAACACACTAGTATACCACCCGGCCGTCACCGCATCCGTGCCAAACCGCAACTGCGCCAACTCGGTTGCATTCTGCTGAAACACAATCGCGGTACTCGTCTCAAACAGACTGAACCCCATCACACCCCAAAACACCCACGGCAACTCCAACACTTTCCCCAATTCAAACTTCTTGTTCTTTTCAGTTAGCTCTTCGCCAGTGGCGGGATCGGGAGTGCTCTTGAAGGTGCGCTTGCAGTAGCGAGTGAAGAAGTAGAAGATTACTGTCATGAAATTCGTGAAGAGGTTCATGAAGACCGCTGTCCAGAAGACCCAGGAGAAGTCTCCGGTTTTCTTGGCGATGATGTTTGCTGTTGATTTGCCGACGAAACCGCCGATCTAGGGCACGTCAGCTCATCAATTCAATCCGTGTATGATTTGAGGGAACATTACCTTCCCAATTCCCAACTCAAGCCCAAGAGTAGCAGCAAACCCATGACTGGGAGGAAACCAACTAGAAAAGATCTTATACCTTCGGCAAATCAGCAACATATTTCTTGGGAAAGTGGAGCTGGGAGAACGGAACATCTCCTCGACCGGACCAGTGAGGTAGGGAGTTCGGGGCATAGGAAAAAGAGATAGGTTGGTTACTGTGCGATTTGAGTGGCGATATCTCCAAGTGCGAGCACAACTCGGCCGAAGATCATGAATTTGTACGAGCGGACTGTTGTTGCGGCCGCGACGAGAATGGAACCAACTGTATAGATGACGTTTCCGTAGAGTATTGCGCTTGCGCCGCCGATTCGGTCTGTTACCACGCCGCTGAGAAGCACGAGTGCTGTGACCATGAAGTCCTCGCTGGCTTCGAGGAGGGCGAATTGTGTGTTATTGATATTGAGGCCCTGTAAGATTTAGTTCTGGTTGATCAAAGGTGGTTGGGAGAAGGCATGGAAATACCTTCTTGAGTGTTGTCTTCATCGCCCCTGTTATGCCGCCGCTCCATGAGGAGCCGAATCCAATTGCTGAGACGAGCAGAATAGAGGCAAGTTTGAAAGATAGAGGGACTGTGACCAGTGTCGAGTTCTCGTTTGTTGACCCATCTGCTGGAATCGAGGACACTTCAACCCCAGAATTTCCTTTGTGCCCTTGGCTTTCAGCAGACATCTCGTTTGAGCTCCTCTCGGAAGAAACATTGTGCTTATCCATTGTACAGATGGATACTAGAACAATTTTCTCCAAAAAAAGGGTTACCTATTGCAGGAAAGACACCAAATGAACAACGGCTTGTGTCGAGGCTCTCCGGGGAACCGTCGCTTTAATAAGTCACGCATTTACTTACTCTCAGATCGACCCGGCGGTGCAACAAATGCGACATCGGATTCCAGCGAATGCCTCGCAGCACACTTATGCCTTTTAGGTTGTCCTCCGGTGAGACATCTATACGACGGTGAGCACGAGTGGATGTCGTGACATCGCCAATCGCTTTAGACTGGGACAACATCTTATCAGATGGATCTGATAAGATCCGATGCGGAGCTTGGCATCTGATTAGGAGGTGTTCATTGCCAGTAGGGCCCACTTTCAGGGGGTGAAGCGAGAAAATTTGAGAGAACGGGTGGAGAAAACCTGTGTTTAAAGCTTGGCAAAAGGGGGTTGAAAGTGGGGGGTGTTCGTGGAAGAGATGGGCTCATTGGTACGTGGAGTACGTTGGGTGCAAGTGAAGTCACAAAGACGAGACGAAAATCTTTTATGTTCTGACTCGAACGAGTTCATCTACATGTTCCCAAGTTTGGGAGTGTAACATGCAAAATTCGCTCCCCACTTGAGACCTATTGACTCTTGGTCTCAGAATTCAAAAGAACTCCACTGCTGATGGTTGTTTGCTGACGAACCCCGAACTTTTTATCAGGTTCTCAATTCGCCTGCTTTAAGTCAGTAGTACAGCCAAGCCCTGTTTTCACTTCCACGCATCAGAACAAACTTACAAATGCCGTCGCATCATGCCCGCACAACCTCGCCTGCCAATTTCCACTATCAATGGCAGGGAGTTCATTAGTATGAAATCCATCCCAAGGCGTCACACCATTACAAGCATTGAAAGCTTTGAACTTCTTGTCTCGCGCCTCTTGCTTTGGTCCGTCAGGAACAGTCTCTCTTTTGGATTGTATGAAACTCCGTTCTTGAACCAACTTGTATCTCGGCTCTCGAATTTCTTGAAATGCTTTCAGGACCTTTGGGATACCGTCCGTTGTTTCAACTCGCTCAAGACACTCTACTAGAGTCGCCGCGTCTTCTATAGCTATGCCACCTTCCTACTTTCGTGAGTATCTTACCACAAGCTTCAAGTGGGGGAGAATACTTGTCCCACCCATGGCAGAACGGCATGAAGTGCATCACCGAGAAGTACCACCCCCCTACTCTTACACACCTACGGCGCTGGCATCGATTCCACCATCCTCCAAACTTGTGATTTTTCCACATACTACAACACCTTCTGGATAACGGGAGAATAGTCCTTGAGGTATTCTCTGAGCTTCTCGATGTTTTGCGGTTTGCTCACTCCCGTCTCCATCAGCAGGACTTTCATCTCTGCCATGTGTAAGTTCATTCCTCTACATTGAATAACATCTCTTCGTCGTTCCTTCTATCAAATGGCTTGTTTCGCAGGCTTAGCAATGATAACTAATTTCCGGTATTGATCCGTATTGATACCAGAATCGTAGAAGAATCCACTAGCCGACCGCCCCAAAAAATTTTTGACTGCCATTTAAATAATGATTATTTAACTACCACAACTCAATTTACTACCAAATAAATTGTTTTCTGAATCTTTTACTACCTGCCGAGATGCTTGTCAAGAAAAATCACTATTCTGAATGCGAGGGCGATCCCGACGAGCTCCTTAAAGCAATAAGGCTTCAAATAGCCTATCCGTTCCGCTGCCACCAGGTGCGCCCCCCCTATACGATTTTCTCTCAACTTCAAACTTAAATAAATCTTCACGTAATAATATAAGACTTAGGTCCTCTTATTAAACAATAAATAGCCTTTCAGTTAGCTCTTATACAAATTTTTATATTGTTTTTATAAAGTATCTATAAATTGAAATGCATTAGAAGAGTCAGGGTTTTAATGTTTCGTATATTTAAGCGGAGGGCGTAGCTGGTGGCAGCGGAACGGATAACTATTATCTCGACTAAAACAAGAAGAAATTAATACACCAAGTTACTACGGAATATAAAGTTTATTAGGAAATACTTCGAGATCAAATTAAGGGAGTAGTACTAAAGGCAAAGGTTATAATAATATAATAGCGACTATTACTAAGGGAAAAAGCAGTAATCTAATAATATATTCTGAAATTAGAAGTATAAGAATAGCCGCTAATAGTTTGTGAGTTATATATATATACGAGTATAATAATAATTTATAAGAAAGGGTCCTCGATTTTAGTAAGGTGGTATATATAAAGCGGGGTGCTACTATTTCTAACAATTTTTAGTGGGTGCGGCGCAGCGCATACTAAAAAATAAAAATAAACACTACCTTACGAGCGATTCTAGCCGCACTATAAGGTTAAAACATATATATATATATATAGCCGTCAGGATATCGAAAATACTATAAAGTATTAATTTGTAATAGGATTTGTAATTATAATGAAGGTATAATTAAAAATCGAATGTTTTGGGGTAGGCGGTTGGGGGGTATGGGCTTTTATGCCCCAGAACTCCACTGACTTTGGGCCTCAGGCTCGTTAGCGTGGCAGTATTACTTCACCTCAGCCAGCCCACGACGATCAACCACGCATACCGGTGGTTACAGGAGGACTGTGATTACACGGACAGGTTTAGCAAGCCCTCCAGGTGTCAATACTAGTCGAAGTTCCTTTGGACATTAAAGTCGTGTTCTAAAGAAAGAAATTTGTTGCCAGCACGGCGCTCTTCTTATGCTGAAATCCGCACAGTTCGAAAAGACGCCGGCCGAGCCGTTCCGTCCCGCCAAGTTGGGTCGCCATACCTCGAATAGAGTCGTGTGCCGCTGTACATTTTTGGAGGGAGGTGCAAGGTCACCTTCCATTTACGTTGAATCTTATTCGTTGCTTTTGGTTTTTTTCTGTCTACCTCGCCCTGATCTGGTCTGGCGCTGGCACGCCTACCTTTGCCAACGAATCACAGTTTTGTTGTATCATTCCATCCACAATCATGACGAATTCCAGGTTGTGGGGTCCTGAAGGGTATTATGGAGTGGAGAAGTCTTCAATGAGGTTCTAATGTACAGTACAAAATGCGGGTGATGTGCCCCTGCGAGCTTGCCAATGACTGCATAGTAGAGATGTTTCCTCAGCATTCCAAACGCCTGCCTCTTTCATAACCCCTTGCTCATATCGTACAATTGGATCGTCCACCATTAAGAATCGATTCTCTCATCTTTTTTTTCGTTCGTCCGTCTGTCTGGAATATGTTAGTTACCTGCTCTGGCTAGTTGTAGCACACTTGGCGGACTTTAAGAAGAAGTATGCAGAACTACTGTCCGTTTCCTAAGTCGAGTTAGTATTGGGATGGGAAAGCAGGAGCTGCATGATGGTACCTGGATCGCCGGGCTGTGGGCGGGGCGGGGTGCCCCCTTCGCCCCCTTTTGAGCTTCCCGCCCCTCCATTCTCCCCCTGTCTATTGACAAGCGTCTGTGGCTGTGAAGCCCCACACTTCTGAATAGATAGATGGAAAGGCATAATTGAAGTGTTCGAAGTTCCTCGCGATGCATATTTGATGTGCATTATTGCTTCTGAAATTAAGCATGTGTTTGAACTTTGAATGTTGGAAGGCATTGTTGCCACGCACTGGATGCAAACTCTCTTATAGTGTTCTGTCATTGTAACATCCTCTCTGCGATGCTTCGCGCGTGAATTCATGACAACCGCTTCGAAGTTCCTCGCAGCAGAGAAGAACTCGATTACGGGTCTGGTTTAGGACACAAATTCACCAAAAGAGTGGTGACACAGAATGGCCAGAAGCGAAAGCTCGCGACGCGAGAGTGAAGTTGCTTCTAGATCCATGCTGCCAAAATCACACAACAGAAGACAGGCATATCGAGTCGAATGTAATTGTACAAGGATGCATTGTTTGATTGTTGATATCTGTACCGGTACTCAATGTGTATTGGAAAAGAGACTCTCGTCTGTTTATCTAGCACAAGCCTGTCCATTCACCAATGCGAGTATGGAAGCCCGATTGTCACGGGCTCCGGGATTTCTCGGTGGCAGAATACGTCACCGACTTGAAAATATGTTTGCTTCAATGTGGAAAGTGCGAGACATCGGCGTGGTGTCGCGAGTGCTCGCGCGAAGGTGCGCCCCTCTCGCCCCTTCTCTTACTACCCCTGCACATCTTGACATGGAGTGCCGCGAAGTCTCGCGGAAAGCCTGACAACGCCAACTTTGGTGACAAGACCAGAGATAACCCCCCATAACTTTGGGCCGAAATCTTCAGCAGAGTCTTTCAACATTTTGAGGTCACCGGGTTTTCTTAAAGACACTATCTGTAGAAGCGTCCTTGTGGGTTTGTCACGAGTGAGCCCTTTACTAATTTTTTACCGCTCTAAAATCGGGATCCGTGTTGAAGACCGTGGCCATCATAGGGCTGGCCAGATGGCAAGAATGATCGCACATGGAGCTATTCCAGCAACGACACAAATCGGTAAGTCCTTAAAGTTACCTCCTTCATGCTTAATGGCAAGCCAGCGCCACTCTGTGTATATTTTTTAATACAAGAAGAGTAGACTAAAATAAAATTTTCAGGGAAGATAGCCGAATGCAGCTCTGGTCTTCTCCAGAATGGTTGCATGCAGGCATATTGCAATACAGCATACCCACATGCTATACTAGCCTCGACGATCGACAGTTCTCCAGAACTAGTTGTTCGTCTTCTGCAGTTCCAAATTTGGAGTTATGTTTTCCTGAGGGAATTCAAGCATCATGCCCGGGTTGCCGGGCTCACCGAGCGCTGCATAAGATGCTCGCAAAAGTGGCGGCAGCAACACACTCACAACTCAAGCTATTCATCGACGATGGCGAGTGACAGCAAATTTACGCCACGTCCTTTGGTTTCTAGCTTCGACTCCACTGTGCGGTTGAAGAAATTTAATGACGATGGTCGCGAAGATGACCAGGACCAAAATTCTCCAGATGGTGATAAGGACCCAACAACTGCCACGCCTAGGCCACTGGATACCCTTCGTTTTGCGTGCCACTTCCACAAATATTCGCCGTCAAGGTATTGTGCAGCAGGATGCAGAAACAAGACATGTGAGCATCCTGGGTGGGAGAATATTGCTGGTGTGAAGTAAGTCTTGACCAATTTCACATGCAAACTAAGTTGACCTTGCAAAGGCAACATCTCCAACGGCAGCATATTGCTTCAGTGGATTCCCTCGCCTGCAGTCGCACAAACGGGCGAAACCAATGTGACTTGCATCCGGAAAATGGCCAACCCCTCAGTCGTACCGAACCAGAACAATGTGAGAGTATCGATCAGGCACAATGGCAATTGATATGTCGCCTTGTGATACCAGACAGATGCCGTGACGAAAATATTTGGTTTGAAATATGGGCAATTCTCTTTCCTGGGACCCAGGCCCCAGCACATCCGTGTAAGAGCAAGATTCAGCCCTAAAAGCCCCAAGTTGGACATTAACATCTTCACAGGGCATGAGACCAGAATGCAAACGATTTCGAAACCCTCCAAAATGTCAACAGATTCAACAGAGTCATTTCTAACTAGTTCTGGGACAACACACGACCATAGGGCGCAGACCAGGCCTGATTCAGATCACAGCGCTCTCGTCGAGACAATAACAGAACCCAACACACCCTCTCTTCTATCTGGAGGCTCCCAAATACATTCAATTACGACGATATTATCCTCTGCTTCATGTGAAAAGTCTGAAAATACGTTTCTGGACAGTACAACCGGAATTTTGGTTGCTTCTCCCCCTTTGGGGACGAATTGCTACCGAGCTACTATTCCCCAATATAAATCTCCATCTGCACGTGAATTGGGAGATTCCCCAGGTGATTGGTCTCAGTTTATTGCAAATCCGTCTTGGGATGATAGCCAAATGTACGCTTTTCTTCTTTTTTTCTCTTTAGATTCGTGGATTATTGTAGCTGACAAAATTTAGTTTGAAGAGTATCGTGAATGATTTGAATCATGACCCGACTCATTTTGTGAGAAACCTTGCCTCCGAATATTCAACGGTGTCAGCGACTTCGCCGGATCGGGGTCTTGAAATTGATGACAACTTACTGGACTCCCCTCAATACCTGGAAAACAGAACTGTCTTTGATCCATTTCCGGAACGCAAAATAGCCCTGTGCACGGCTTGGAACCACTCCGTTGATGCGAATCGTCTTGTAGAAGCTAACGAGAAAGAGAGCATTTCTGAGCAGAACATCGAGCCTAAATACAATGATAAGCAAAATATGCACTCCGAAGATTTAGATTATATGGATCCGATTTCCAACACAGATTTATGGACTCAGAGCGATTCCAATGGCTTTGAATCTTTTGAGTACTGGGTATTACAAGATGCTCTAGCATCTGAACCTGATCTCTTCGCTCGATCACTCTCTTTATTTCAAGCAGAGTGGCAACGCAAGAATATACCTCGTTCTCCCGGGGTGGTTAGTTATGCCACCACAGGAGATTCTGCCTCAGAAACTGGTGCTATCTTATCTGAAGCGAATGAAGGCAGGCAAAAAGAAACAGGAAGGCACCCTAGAAAGCATAATATACCGAGGAGAGACCCTGATGAAGGTGATGAAACTGACGACGAGCCAAGACGAAAACGGCAGAAGCAAACTCGGGACTCAAACAAGGCATATAATGGCCCAAGGTTTGCTTGTCCTTTCTATAAGAAGGATCCGTCCAAGTACTGTCCCAGCGCAACAGCAGGAGGAAACTACTCGGGTGACAAGTTTGCACATTGTCATAAATACGGAAGTATAGAATTGCACCACCTTGTTAGGTAAAGCCACTAATGGATTTTGCTTTTTCATGTTTTAGTTCGCTGATTGCGATTACAGTGACCATTTAAAGAAGCACAAGATTTTCGATTGCGCAAAATGCTGTGAAGAATTCGATGGCGCTGAAGCCGCTTTGAATCACGCCGATGTATGCCCTCGTGCTGGACAGCCGCCGGCCCGAGCGCCTCGTAGAGATGGTATCGACAAAACACGACTGAATGCGATCAAGACAATAATGAGTAACCGAGGAAAGAAAGATCAAGAAAAATGGATGCAAATCTTCAATGTGTTATTTCCATCCACACCCCAACCACCGAGCCCTTGTAAGTAGTCCTGTTCATGCTCTGCCAATTTACACTGACTTTAATGATGAAGATTGTGAACCCATCGCTGTTCCATTAACCTCGCCCGCTGCGGAATCCTTGATACGGACCTGGGAGATGTTGGTCCAGACCGAGTGTAGAGATGGTAAAATGTCCATAGAGAAAGAGACATTCGATAATTGTGTGCGCCTTCTCAGGCATGCTTTACAGATAGAAAGCACAAGAGCAGACCCGAGCATTTTTACAGCAATTCCCACACCAAGCTCTGGCAGTATGGTTGCAAGCACCCCATTGTTTGCAAATGAAAGATCTAGTCAAGCTGGCACGCCATTCCTTTCCAACCGAAGCTTGTCGAGAGTAGGCTCAAGCACAAAAAACGTAATGTCAAACACACCAACTTCATCATCCAACTTTTCCGGCCGACAGAATGTTGGAGCACCCGAAACCCTATCGAACCGTCTTCCGAGTTTTTCATCTTCCCCATGGTTACGCGACGAGAGAGATGGCTACACAGATGGTGCTTTTCGATCGAATTGGGGTGAGGGAGCCTTATCAAACGAAGGTCTCCAGACGAGGTCCCAACCTCAAAATGTATACAATCCGCCAAGTCAAGGTTCATCAATTCTGCCCGGAGAATCCTCAGGTGGGTTTGAAAATACGACTCTACAACTACGGAATTACGAGGACTCTACTCCTATTGAAGGCAACACTTACATTCCAGAGCAATCAGGCTGGCAAAACCTATCCGCTCAGGGCCAACAGTTAGTAATGACCTCAATGCCTGCAAGATCGACAGGAAACCAAATTCAGGGGCAACCGGACATGGTGCACCAGCTGGCAAGTTACCTAGCACAGGGACAAGATCTGCTTCGAACTGTAAGACAATCTATTCCAATCGAGAGCACAGGAGCCACTTCCAGCCAGGCTCCGTCACGGGAGACCATTATGGGACCGCCAGCTATTCATGAGAGGTCATCAGCTGGGCATAGCCTTTCATCGAATAGCCCTTCCCCATGTATCAGTGGTAGTAGACCAATCTCTCCCATACACGAATTTGCGCTATCTCAACAAGCGCAAACCCAACAGCAAACCCATCCACATCAGCCAAATCCGGTCCATTCAAGCCATGTACACCGCCCGCCAGCCCTCCAACGAGAGCATCATCGCCTTGTTTCGTCGCAACCCATTCTATCAACACCCTATCATACCATCGAGAGCGATATCTACGCAACATCTGCAAATCAAGGCTTCTCGAACAACAGCAACAACGGCTTGTGGCAAGAAATGCCGCCACGGTACCCTCCAGGACATCGATTTGGTGTGCCGACTAGCATGGCAACGGATATGATGAGCAACAACGACGACCTTACCAGACTGCTGGACCCCAATTACTCCATTGATGACAACCCCACCAGTATGGCCTTTGGGTCAGCCCCCAACAACAACCAAAACAACAGTAACAATAACGGAACGGATCTAAGGTTCGGGAGGAGAAGCTAGAGAGAGGTGGGATGTTTTGGAGAGAGCACTAATGGCCCAGAAAGTCACTGTTGTGAGTAGGAGTGCATTTTGAGATCTGCCAAGGTCAGTAATACTTATGACTGTCATAACCTCGCAGTGAGTAACCCACCGCACTTAAAGCGATTAAGCCACAAGAAGGGGAAAGTGCGCTTGAAACTCCACTAGACGATCGTCGGGATGAACCACAGCTGAAATCGTGCCTGCCTATGCCTGATTTACAATGACATTTCCTTGTCTCGATGTATTGATGGAGATGCCTACCGGCTCCCGAAGAGCAACCCGAGATTTAAAACTTACATGGGGATAATGAGGAGGATGAGGAAGGAAGATGGGCTGAGAGTCAGATAATATTGTACTTACTACACTTGTACAGTGGCGTGGACAACAAGACGTCGAAAGATGACAGGATACTGCAACAGAATTTGAAGACTGGGAAACCTTTTACACAATCCATGTTTCCTGATCGGCGGACACGATAAATACATCGTGAAGATGACCCCAGAAACGGGGAAGCCGTCTTGGGAAGCTCTGCATTTCAATTGATTATTCCATGCCGCACCCCTAACGAGCCTGATCGCATAAGCCTATACTCTTAGGGCATTTCGCTAATAATTATTTACTAAAGAGAACTTTAATAATTCCAACTTTTTTTATAATTATTTAGAATAAGATTTCTAAATCTGATTTAATTTCTTTTATCTTATATATTTAAGTTTAAAGAAAATAGAATTAGTAATTCTTAAATAAATATAAAATAAAATTATTAATTTTAATTTTATAAGGCTTAGAAATATTACTAAAAATATAAATTTATATAATTAGATTTATAAATAAAAAAGAGTTATATATTTTAAAATAATTATTTATAATTATATATAATATTTATTTTATATTAAAAATAAATTAATATTATATTAATAATATATAATTAAAATAAATAAAATTTAAATTTATTTAGTAAAAACTTTTATTATTTATAATTATCGGTTTACTAGTAATATATAGTACTATTATATAGTTATAGAAGTACTATTTATATAAGATTAGTAAAGTTATTATTTAGAAGTAAGGATTATAATATTATAGTATTAATATATAATTTCTAAATCTACTAAGCCTAAAGGAGTCTAGTTTACTAGTCGAGTTACTAATAAAATATAAGGTTATATAACTATATCCCGTATTCTATATCTTATTACCTATATCCTGTATCCCGTATCCTGTAACTATATATATAACTCCTAAAGAAATAGCTATATTAATACTAGAAACTTTCTAAAAATGCAAAAAATAGTATCTTTTTCTAATTATATATAAATTCCCTAATTCGGCCTAGTACTAGATTTCCCAAATACTTTATATATTTATATTACTTCTAAGGTTTTAGTTATATACTAAGGGCCGTGGCCTTTTATATATAACTTCTCTTTCTATAATATTTTCCTATCTTATATATCTATTTTTCTATTCTATTTGTATTTAATCTATTTCTTTATATTTAATTATATAATATTCGTATTAATAAGGTACTTAAAGGCATTTAATGGCTTTGATTTTATTATAGAGTTAGTAGGATTCGATTCTCCCTTAATTTACTTGACTTCTATAATCTCTCGTTATTTATATACCTGGTAGAGGTATATTATATTGATTATTAGGTATTTCTCTCGAGTAGTACCTAATTTAATAAGGTATTTATATAATAACTTTGAATTCGTATAAATAACTAGTAGTAATTCCATTTTAAGTATTTTATTAATTATAGATTTAACTAAAGTACCTATATTAAAACCATAAGCTATATTATAAAGTTCTAAAGCTAAAATACTTCTAGTAATTCTCTTATATTTAGTAGAGAACTAGTAGATAATATTAGTATATCTAGTTCTATTTACTAGAACTAGAATATATCCGATTTAGGAGAAGAGATCTCTATTATTTATAAATAAAGCATCTATAAAAATAATTAAATATAAGAACTCTTTTACTAGCTTTATAAATCTTAGTTCTCTGGCGGTATTCTTAATTTACTATTAAATATACTTATTAAATACCTTTATATTAGTTTCCGAGGATTTAATAGCTTGAGTAGTAATTAATAGATTATATAAAGCTTCTAGTTAATAGACTAATATAATATATATTCCTCTAGTATATTAGGTAATATATTAGTTTTTAATAGAAAGATTTTAATAAATAGTACTTCTATTACTTATAGTAGTAATATTTTTTATAGAAATAGTTCGGAGGTTTTTATACTAGTATTCCTATATAAGGATAATTCTAGTAGTATCTATATAAATAATACTTCTATTAAACTTGAGATTATAATTAAAAGTAAGGGATTTATATTCCTTAGCCAAGAACTTAGTCTTATAGAGCTTTAGTTATTTTGCCTTTATAAAATTATTAGTTCCGACAAATAAGGTATTATTAGTTTAAAGGCTAATAATTCCGAAGGGTTACTTATTATAGAGGAAATAAGGGTTATAAGTCGACTATTCTATAAAAAGCTTATTAATATAATAGAAATAATAAGTTTTAAACTAGTAGTTCCTAGCTTCCGATATATTATATAATGGTTTTATAACTTTTAGAATAGAATTATACTTTAGATTTAACTCTCTAGTAAGCTTATAAGATAGGTTAATATAGAAATTATAATTAAGTAAGATTATTAATTAGATATAAGCTTATAAGATATTATATAAATATAATTCTATAGTATTTATTATTATAATAGTAATACTAAAGATAATTCTCTAGCTAATATATTAGATAATAAGTAATTATATTAATACTATATATTTCTTACTATTATTATAAGCTTGGATAACTAGTTTCGATTTCTTAAGTTCTTTTTCTATATCTTTATTCTTGATCTTATTAATAAACCGGGAGTTAAAGATATATATTTCTTTTAGTATCTGAGATCTAAGAATAACCTTAAATATATTCTTTTTCAGGAAATTAGTAACTTTAACTTAATAGGAATCCTTATATAGTTTATTATCCTATAGAAATACCGTAATATCTGAGGTCTTATAAGGGTATTTTCTATTATATTTTAGTAAAATAATAGAAGGAATTATACCTGTATTACCTTTAGCCTTACTATTAGATTCGGAAACAGGTTTAGGTTCGGGACTATTAGTAATAACCTTAATATCCCCTATATAAAAGGGCTTTATAGAAGTCGAACGAAAGATAGTATTACTATATAGTAGAGCTAGTATATAGTTCTTTCTATTAATAGCTACTAGCTTATATAGTCTATCCCAATTACTAGGTTAACTAGTATTTCTTTTATACTAAATAAGAATATTTGAATTTAAAAATAGTTTATAGATATTAGTAGTACTAGAACTATTTCGGGTATTTAAAGTATTTATAATTTAATATTTAGTTTAAAGCTTCTGAATTTCTATTATTACTTTTTTAAATACTACTAATTACTATAATATAGTAGGTAATAAGATATTATATTTAGTTATTCGAGATAAAGTATTATAAACCAAAAGAGTTAGGATAATACTATTAGGTCCTATAGAGTTATTAATAGCCTTAAAAGCTATTTGAAATATAGTATTCTTATTAATTCTATTAATTTCGGCTATAATAATAAAATAGATATATTAGATTAGGCTATAGTAGTATTTTATAATTCCGATAAAGTTATAAGCTTTTATAGAAATAATCTTAACTTTAGTTTTTATAATATTTATAAGCTAAGCAAACTTCTTACTAGTAAACTACTTTCTAGTATCTATTATAATTTAATTAGAAGGGCCTAAATAGTTATTAATTTAGTATTACTTAAATATATCCCAAATATATATTATACTAATATTCTAAAGCTATTAGCTGGCTTAATATCGAGTATTTTTATTAATAATATAGAATATAGACTTACTAGAAATATAGAAAATATTAATAATAATAGAATAATTAAAGCTAATATTATCTTTTAGGTTAAATTTAAATTATTCGAATAATTAGCTATATTTCTGATATTACTTATAGTACTTTATAAGATACTTAAGGGCTTCTATATTAATATTATAGCCTGCTTATTCTAGTATATTTTGAAGCTTACTAATAAATAGATAACTAAAATAATAATATAGATATTATAATTTAATCTTTATAAAAAAGCAGGAATTATAAATAAAGAATTCGAAAATAAAGCCTTATAATATAGTATTTCAAAGCAGGAAAGAGTATCTGAAATATTATATTATAAGTATATATTTTCTAGTAAAAATAATAAGATAATTAGTAAGATTATTAAAGTAGACTCTTAGCTTATCTATATTAGCTAAGCTAAATAAAAATAGAATTTTTAAAGATATAATATAGAATTATACTTACCTAATTAGTATACTTACTATTATAGATCTAATAGAAGATATAGATCTAATACTAAACTAGATATTAATTTGACTTTTAGTAGTTTTATTAAGTTTAATACTATTATTAGTTTACTAGAGAGCTTGAAATTAGTTAGAATTAGTAGTTAAGTATCTGGAAGCTCTAGTATTAATTATAATTCTATAAAAGCAGTAAGTATTATATTTTAATATACTATTAACTATAAAAGTCTGGGCGTTTTCTATTAAGAGTTTAATAGGCTCTAAGATATGGTTTTTGCCTATTATCTAATATATAAGGAAAAGAGAAATAAGGTTATTTATAAGGATATTAGCTATAATTATTAGTAGAATAGGAATAGTAAAAGTAGCTAAAAAGCTTTTAACTAAAATAAAATAGGAATCTGGGTAGTATTTTTCTTTTTTATTCGTTTTTACTAATAAAGCCTTAAAAGTATTATTTACTAGTTTATTCTTATTATCCTTATTATTTTCTTTGCCTTTAGCTTTAGTAATATACTATATATAAGTATTACTAAAGTATTTATTAAAGTTATAGGTATTTCGGGATCTAAACTAATAAATATTTCTATTTCTAAATTAAGCCTTCTTAGCTTTTTATTTTTCTAATATATATTTCTATAAGCGGTATTCGGGTTTCTTATATATAAAATACGATTTCGGGATATAATTATTATAATTATAGGACTTGAAGTAATTATTACAGGTTCCGAAATTATAATTAGGTCTGTATTAATAATTTCCGGAGGAATAATAGCTTAGAGAATTCTAAGAGTAATATTATTAATTAGTAAAGAAGGTTTCGGGATTAGCTTATTATTTGCTTTTATATATAGTAATAGATAACTAGAGCTTATTAATAAGCTAGCCGAGATTTGTAGGAAGGTCTGAGATTATATATTTATATATCCGGAAGCCTTAGTAAGAGGTAATAATGTTATTATAGAGGAATTCGGTATTTTATAAGTTAGATATAAGACTATACTATAATTAATATAATTCGTTAATTAGTAATTAAATAGTTTTAAATATTATCTTTTCCGGAAATTTAGCTATTATAGAAGCTAATATAGTAGTATTTCACTTATCTAAATTTTGATATTTGAATTTAGGGCCTTTAAAAAAGCTATAGATATTAATATAAGCCTCTTTATATATATATTAAGAGAGCTAGTTACTATAGAAATAGTCTTAAGCTAGTTCCTTTAGTATAATAGGAAAAGCTCGTATTAGTATCTCTTATAGAAGCTTTATATATTAGTAGATATTAAGGAAAATAGTAAATTTATAATTAAAATTACTATTAGATCTATTATATTTTTATTCTTTAATATAGATCTTAGTAACTTCCCTAATAAGTTTTATAGTTAAAGGAAATTAGGGATTATTTAGATATAATTATAGTAGTAATAGTAGTAGAAGTATACTATTTGTTTCTGGAGCTTCTATACTAGTATATAAATCTGGTAGAGATATAGGATATAATAGTAAAAGGAATAATAAAGGAGGTAATAGTAGTATAGGAATATTAAAGATAATAGGTTCTAAGTACTTATTCTTTATAAAAGTAATAAAGCCTAATAGGATTAGTTCCTTAATAAGGTCTAGTCTGGCTACTAATATATTCTCGTTTAACTATATATACTATTTATTCTTTTTTATAATAGTATATAAGATATTTATAATAGTATTAGTATTACTATTCTATTATATAAATATATTACTATACTAAAGAATCTTATATAGGTATAATATTTCTGGGAGTTTGAATTTATTAAAGTTCCTTTAATAGGTAAAGTCCTTAAAATTATATCTAAATAGCTCCCAAAGGTTATTATTAACTATTTTATAGAAAATATATTAAAATAGCTTGGTATCCAAAAATTTAATTATCTTATTTACCTTAGTAAAGTTTAGATTAATTCTATATCTTTACTTTCTTACTAATTTCTTGAAATTATTATTATCTATAAAGTAATCGGATTAGATAGATCTAATAAAAGAATTATTTATTATAGTATATTCTGCTATTATATATTCTATAGGCTTATATCTAGTTCGAGGTATAGTAGTTTATAAAAAGGATAGGTTTATAAAAAAGAGAGTGGTTTATAAAATAGGTGATTTATAATAGGTATTATATTTAAGATAAAAATTTCGTCTATAATAAGAAATTTAGGAAATAAAATTTAAAGAGTAAAATATCGAGATTCCGGAAGAACTTAATAGTTCTAAAGCTCAAGAGCCCTAGAAGTTTAAAAGAAAGTAGTTTTTAAAAGGGTTTTATAGAAATTAAATAGGAATGAAATAGGATAGTTAAATAACTAACCGTTTTAATATTTAGTAAGATCAAGTATTCTTTCTGCCTATATAATCGAATTATAGGTAATAGGACTAATAGATATTCCCCCCTTTAATATAGTATAATTAGGCTTTAGTAAAATTAAGTATCTTTCCTGTTTATATAACCGAATTATAGATAATAGGATTAATAGTTATTTTCTCTTTAACTGGAATAATGGCTTTGCCCTTAAGTAACCGAATCTTAGGCAAGTATAGTTTAATTCTTTCTAATCTATAAGTACTAACTAATTAGTATTAGTTTATTAATAATATATAGTACTATTATATAGTTATAAAAGTACTATTTATATAAGGTTAGTAAAGTTATTATTTAGAAGTAAGAATTATAGTATTATAGTATTAATATATGATTCCTAAATCTATTAAGCCTAAAGGGGTCTAGTCTACTAGTCGAGTTACTAATAGGATATAAGGTTATATAACTATATCTCGTATTCTATATCCTATTATCTATATCCTATATCTCGTATTCTGTAACTATATATATAATTCCTAAAGAAATAGCTATATTAATAATAATAAAAAAATAAAAACTAATATTATTATAATATTTTTAAAGGTTTTAAAAAATAATTATATTTTAAATTAATATATATTAATAATAATTATTTTAATTAAAATATAATTAATATATATTTTTAATAAATAAATTAAATTAATAGCTAGTATTTTAATTTAATTATTTAATATATTATTAATAAATAAAATTAAAACTAGAATAATTATAAAAATAATAAAAAATATATTAAAATATATTAAAAAAAAATTTTATATTTTATTATAGCCTATAAAATCTAAAATTAAATAGTTCTTAAAAAGTTTTAGCTAATAGTTTTATTTTATAAATCTAATTATATAAATTTATATTTTTAGTAATATTTTTAGGTTTTATAAAACTAAAATTAATAATTTTATTTTATATTTATTTAAAAACTATTAATTCTATTTTTTTAAACTCGAATATATAAGATAAAAGAAGTTAAATTAGATTTAGAAATTTTATTTTAAGTAATTATAAAAAAAGTTGAAATTATTAAAGTTCTCTTTAGTAAATAATCATTAGCAAAATGCCCTAAAAGCACAGACTTATGCGATCAGGCTCGTTAGTCGTTCCCGTACCGGTGGCCTGCGGTACAAGGTTTTGCATTTTGTAAGAATTGTTCCCTGGATAGACTGGCGGAAGCGGCCATTGTGAACCCGGTTGCCCATCTTGATTCGGTGGTCTAGGGTCAGGGCCTATGTCACCAGGAGTCACTTCGAGATTGGCATTCTTTTCGTGGCCATCTTCATGCTCTTGAGAGGGGCCTGTAATGGTTTTGCGATCGTCTTCCCAACTGTCGCGACTTTCTGATTTCGACATTGTAAATATAGGTTCTCGAAAAACAACAGAATACCATCAGTGTGAAGTGCAATCAAATCTAGTTCAGATCGGTGTGACTTTGGAGACATATATGTAGACGGCGGAAGCTCAGGCAAACAAGAATAAGGGCAAGATTTCCAGGGGATCGGCTTTCCAGTAATAAATATTTAATAATGCGCGTTGTTTTTGCTCGTGCTTCATCAAAACTCCATACGATAAACAAAGCCATTGTTTGGTCAAAAACAATCAACAACCATCTCACGCTTCTCGGACGTGTTTATGGGGCGATTGTTCCCACGAAGAAACATCACTTTATCTTTATCAGAAAGTTGAGGTTGTTCTAAAACTCTCGGTTCAACGAATCGGTCCCGTCTAAGCCACACCGGACCCTTTTTGGCAGGAGGTCCCTGCTGGTGCTGCAAAAATGTTCGGATCGGTCCATCGCAAGGAAGGTCTACACTTCTCCGATTGGGCGTCCTGCAGGGCTCCAGAACCTTATTAACTTTCGCCCAGTGATACAGTAAGAAAAGGTAAGCGCCAAGTAGCGCCAAGTAGCGCCTCGTATTTCAGTGTGCACACCAATTTATCATCGTCGAATACGTTGCAGCCCTGCTTTAGCTGAATCATCCAGATACTGCTAAATAGCTGTCGGCCGACACTTCTTACGTACCATTGGGTCCAAGGAAAGCAGATGTACACCACGTACAAGGTATAAAGCGAGCCCCGCTCCATGGATGAGCTTAGTATTTTTCTTTTCTTCAACTTTCATACATTTCTTCGAAATGGGTTCAAGTAATGCTCCTTGGGCAGATGCGCCCTTCGCCCTCATCTCGAGTCCAGGACGAGGTGAGAACCTCCAGAAGCTTGATGATGCAGTCTTCATTGCGCGCGAAATGGCGAATGCACACAATGGGATGCTTCGAGCCCTCAATTCCATTTATCAGCAGTGCATCTTTGTCAAAGAACCAAAGGATGTCAAGGACTTGCTCCTGTATGCGACGTTCTGGTGTGATTGGATTCATGAACACCATACGGGCGAGGAGACGTTCCTCTTTCCGCAAATCGAAGAAATTACTGGAGTGAAGGGGTTAATGGAGGTCAATGTTGAACAACACCATGCGTTCATGGAGGGATTGGAGGCGTTCCATAAATATGCGAAGGAAACCAAGGTCGAGGAGTATGACGGGATGAAGCTGAAGGTGGTCATTGATCGCTTTGGTGGGAAATTGACGAAGCACTTGACTGAAGAAATCGGGACTTTGTTGGGCTTGAAAACATATGACGGGCCGGCGTTGAAGAAAGCGTATCTGAAATTCGATGGAGAGATGAGGAAAGGAGAGAAGGTGAGCGAGACCTCTAAGATCGAGGGTCTATTACTGACCGTTGGCAGAGTATACTGTATCCGATTGTTTTTGGTTCGTCTGACAACAGCTATGAAGAGGGCTTCGAATGGCCTGAAGTACCAGGGCCTATTCGAGCTCTTGTGCATTACTGGTTCGAGAGGAAATATCAGGGCGTTTGGAGGTTTTGTCCATCGACTACGTGGGGAGAGCGTCGACCTCTCATGTTTACAGAAAAGCAGAGTTGAATAGCAATTTGAGATGGGTAATGAAACGCTTGATAGGATTTCATACTTGGGAGGACAACGGTGTCACTGGGAGTTATAGTATTGGCACTTGCCAGAGGGTTTGTAATGATCTTGATCAATTTGAAGAGACATCACTTGAGAAGCCCTCGTGCAATGTGATTGCTAATTAGACAGGTTGCTTAGCAGCTAGACAGATCTGCATCTGGGTATATAGCGAGAACAGAATGCCAACAACCCATCTTTATGCAAGCTCATCCTCCAAATCTGTAGAAGATCTCACACGTGGCGTCGATACCTGTGACTTGTCCCCATCACTATCCGACTTTGAAGGACTTGCACTCATAGGTTCATCAAGGATCCTCATGCCTCCCTGATCATCCCAAGCAATTCGCCCCTCCATCGCAGCTCTCATGAGCTCGGGACGAGCAACTTCCTTATCGCCCGTGAATGGATCCCACTCAAATCCCTCCTTTAACCACATCCATCTCAAGTACGCTCTCAGCTCCTTATCTTCGGGCACAACCCGCATCCATTCGGGTTGGAAGCCCTCTCCCCTTCCCTCACCATTCCATCCATCGGCCTCGCTTCTGAGCTTATCTCGACAGAAAATCCTCCAAGAATCAATGGCGTAGGGTCCTTGCGTCATGTGTCCAATCTCCCAAGCATGTCTTTCATCTTCATCGCTCAAGATCTCACCCTTTTTCACATCTCGGCCAGCCTCTGGATTCGGATACCCACGAACAAGATATCGCTTTCCCTTCGTGGGAGGATCCTCCAGCCAGATCTTGGCGTACATTTGATAAGTGCTGGCTCGCTGATTCTGGAGACCGAGATGTCTGATAATGGGAACAATCTCTTCTTTGTCTGCTGCGACCAGAGATTCGGGAGTCGGATATTTCTCCATTAGTTCGAAGAAAACGGGAATTGCATGCTTGCCATGCGTACGGATCAGGAAAGTGACAGCGATTAGAAGGCGGAAGGGGTCGTGCGCAAGCTTTTCCTGGATGAGTCCAAAGTGCGGTGCCGAAAGAGGTGGGAACGGAATACAAGAGATCGTTTTTCCTGGTAGACGCTTCTTTTCGGATCCTGGGGAGGCTGGTACGTTCCCGTTCTTCTTTCGTGGAGTTTTGGGCTCGTCGGCCATGCTTGCTTTGTTAGCTTTCTGCCCTTGGCTTTTCCGAGTGATCTCTGGAGAGATAGGAGGTGTCGGAGGGACGAAGTAAGGTGATTTGGCAGGCGCTTTCTTTGCCTTAGCTGGCTTTAATGCCGACTTTGCCTTAGGTGGCTCATCATCATCCATGATAGCTTCAGGCGAAGGACTTTCCGAGTCTTCTCCCAACATTGAGCTCTTTGGAGACTGTACGGTAGTCTGCTTCGGCGCAAATTGGCCGTTTTCATCTCTTGTGAAGGCCGGTGTCTCTTCTGGGCCGGCGCAGACGGGAAATCTTCGCTTGGCCAAAGGTTTTGGTGGGGGGATTGGAGTCTCTTTCTTCGGTGCAAATCTACCCTTCGAATCTCGCTCAAGAGAACCTAGTGGGTTGTCCGAAGATCCCATGGAGGCACGCCTCTTCGCAGGAGTAATAGTTGAAGCCCCAGGGTTTGGCGCGAATTTTCCATGCTTATCCCTAAGCAGAGGACGTGGTGCTTTATCCACCACTGAAGACCCCATAGAAGCTCGTCTCTTGGCGGCTGTATTGCCAGGAGTCCCATCTTTCGGTGCAAATCTGCCGTGCGCATCTCTCTTTAACGTCAGCGTTCCAGAATTCGAGGACGCGGATGTTCTGCGGCTTTTAGGTTTGATGGAGCTGGACGCCGAGGAAGAATTCTTTGGTGCAAATCTTCCTTGGGAGTCACGCTGCAACGAACTCGTTTTCTTCCCTGACGTAGAAGTTGAGCTTGTGGAACCTCGTTTGTTCTGAGGAGTTACGGGATCAAGTTCATAGAAGATCCGGGCCCGATTATCGGGTGAAGCTGTCGAACCCTTTCTTGTAGTTTTCGGTGTGAACTCCATTTCATCCAACTCATCGCCAGTATGGTCCCAATCCATCGAACCGTAATGAGTCATGCTGAAAATAGAAGTGTTATCATCGCCTGCTTCTGGAATTAGATCTTCCATTGGAGGCGAAGGCTGAGAACTGGCTGACCCGTCAACTGGAATCCAAGTTTTGGAGGGCGTGTAGATAACCACGTTAATGTTCCCCTTTGGTGTGCCTGAGGGCCCAACATTGTGCTCGTCATCACTCTCACATCCCTTCCAGGTTGATTGTGTTGCCGTGTACTCCTCTTCAGAGTCTTCCATCCTAGCTAGAGCATCTGCTTCCCCACCATCTCCGGTATCAAGAATCATCTCGGTGTACTGAGCACTCGTGTCGACATCCAGGAGCTCACTACCACTCGCAAAGTCCTGGCCTACTGCGAGTGGTGGACTTTTGACGACTGATTTGATGGACGAACGCTGACCTCCATCGCATCTGCACTCGTGGCTCTCTTCTCGGAACAACGAATTCTCCCTCCCAGCTTGACATTAGTATCAGGAAGCTCAGTTAGAGGCTCAACTGCAGCTGCTTCGCCAACGTCTGCTGAATCGATGTTCCCCTCTCCAGCCTTAGCTTTGCTCCGCTTGCGCTTCTTCTGGGAGGAAGGCTCAATTGTCTCAATAGACTCCAAGAGATAATCGGAAGCAGGCATAGGAGCTTCAGCAATGGCGGGCTCGCCAGCATCGCGCATTTCCGAGTCCCCATTTTTGGTCTTGGGTTTTCGTCCTCGTCCACGGTCACGGCGTTTATTCGGTCGGCCAGTGCCACCTCCAGCATCCGGAGCAGACTGGGAGAAGCTTTTTTGGCTGTTGTCTTCATGCTTCACGGCTGATGTCTTGGTAGAAGCCAAACCGGGCATATGCACCTTTACAGTATCTTCGGCAAGGCTCGACTTCTGATATCCATCATGACTTCTCTTCTTCGACGGCATGTCAAGTGCCTCATCTGCGACCACCACACTGGCAGTGGTAACATTGTTGACAGATTGTTCATCCACAAGGCGATTCTTGTTTCTGTGCCTCTTATGATTCCTATTCTTCTTTTTCTTTTCGACGGGCTCAGGCTCTGCGGTCGTCTTGCTCAAGTCCTTTTGATCCTGCTCCTTTGCAGATACCTCTTTGACCAAAAGAAGGACCTTCTCCACAGCTTGTTTAGCCTCTTGAGCCATTTGCTTGACTCGGTCCAGGTGAGCTCCATGCCCTTCGTCTGCTACCTTTGCCAACAGCTTCTTTGCCTCCTTCAATTGCCTCTCCTCCTCCTGACGAGACGGTTGAATAATTGGAGCTTCAACATCTGTTGACTTTGGAGAAGGGGCTAGATCAGCTCTGGGAGTAGTGGGGAAGTATCCGGATTTCTTTGGTCCCAATTTGGCCTTCTTCCTGAGGCGCTTCTTCTCGGCCTTATTTCTTCTCTTCTCCTTTAAGGCGAGACCAACTGACTTCTCAACCGTTGCCGACAAGGAGACATTGTCGCGAGTAGAGTTTTTGGAAGTGGAGGCGGCTTTTGGTTGCTTGACATAATAAGTTTGCGAAGTTTGGAGCTTCGGGCCATCCAGAGTGAGAAGATTTTGCGAGCTCTGGGCTTTGGTCTCTGATACAGAAAGAGACGCGGAACATGAGCTCTGCTTTTCGATTCTTGCAAGTCTGCGCCGAGCTTTCTTCTCCGCCTTTCTTCGCCTCTTGAACTCCTGAACTGATTCCCCTCTATCAGATTTTGTCTCGTCAGTTGTGGCTTCCATCAAGAGCTGGGAAGGTAGAGTAATGCCTCTCTCGATCTTCCAAGCCCCTACGGCCTTCCCTACCTCAACATCGGCCTGTAGATCCGAGAAGCCAGCAGCTTTAGCAAACTCGTGAATATCATCCTTGTATTCTTGAAGCTCATCGTCGACCCACTTCTTCTTCTCCCTGAAGGGATGATCCTCTGCAAATAGCTTCACACGCTTGGTCCTTTGTACATCAGGAGCGATGTCCGAGAGCGACTCGACTTCTGCAAAAATCCTGGCACGCTTTGTCTGCTGAGAATCAGGGGCGACCTTCGAAAGAGCTTGAGGTGAAGTTCGTCGAGTTTTGCCAGTGAGTTCCATGACTGCCTCCGGTGGCGCGATGTGCAGCATTTCATTGAAGAACTCCTTCTCCACTGGATTGACGTCGAAGCCTTCAAACTCGTCTTCCACGGCCGATTCAGCTTCGATCTTCTTGTCTTGCTCCTCTCCCCTCTCCCCTTCAGCTTCAGCTTCAACTCGATTGTCTTGTTCGGCTTCATATTCCTCTTGTTCTTCAGCCTCACTCTCACTCTCTTCCTCCTCGTCACTACTAATCTCTATCACTTCTCCAGCTTTGAAGCCTGGCACACGGTATTCCTCAACCACTTGCCCAGCTTCCTGTTCGTCCTCGGAGGCAGAAGCACTCGAAGGTCGAGGTTGACTCGAAGGCGGGGCATCGTCTTCCTGCTCCTATTACCTCGCATTAGCCAATTAATCTCCTAAACCCCTCCTTCCACCATCATCTCGCCCTGTAATCAGCAAAACACTAACCTCCTCACTTTCCACATCTGAACTTGGGATCTCCCTCCCCGGTGAGCCCGTTGCTTTCCCCCCTCTCATCGCCCCTCCTGCGAGTATGCGAGTCCCAAAACTCAACGGATGCCCCATCCCCCTCTCTTGTGCCTCCTCATCACTACTCCTAGCATCGTTGCTACTATCCCGATCCCCCCAAATGCGCCTCCTCTCTGTCCTTTCCATATCCTCTCTTTCGCTCTCCCCAAGAGATTGCGAAGGATGCAGAGCTTCCCAGGCCGCGAATTCGGAGATATCTGATATTGATCCTGTAGGATCGGAGGGGGACATCAATTCCTCGCTCTCGATCGCATCGAAGGAGAAAAGAATTTGCAGAACAGGTGTTGGTGGTGGAAAGGAATGCGAGTATGGTTATTGAAATCGAAGAGTGAGGTTGAAGCGCTGGAGATTTGATAATTTTAGCGACAGGGTTGGTGGAGCTCAGGGTCTCTTCTTATCACAGTATCACAGGCGTGGATTTTATTTGATCGGAGGGAAAAGAAAGGAACGGGCGATTCACGGGTAAGAGCATTAAGAGAGGGTTGATTTCAAGTATTGGCACAGACACACGTCTAAGATCTCTACGGCATGCTTCCAGATTGAAGCTCCCATCACATCCCTCTCCCCACCCCTTTGTACAAATAGAACTAATAGAACAATTCTTCCCCTCTGCTTTGCATACGACAAAATAAATTCCCCGGAAGAGAGTTTAGTGTTTCCCGCCTCCTTGAATAGGTGGGTTATATGCAATCTTTCTTGTCTTGATGGGAGACCATTTGTACCGCTTGACCCAGACGCTTAACGCAAACAGAGCCGTTCCGATGACCAAGACCTTCATGCCCATCTTCTTCCTTTGATCCATTTCCGGCTCTGCGGACCAGTTCAGGAACTCCACGACGTCCTTGGCCATTTGTGATGTCGTTGCCGGAGTTCCGTCCTCATATTCGACCAATTCATTGTATAGAACTCGAGCCATTGCAATACCAGTGCCAGGGAAGTAGGGGTTAAAGTTGAGTCCATCTGGAAGCTTGACTCCTGGTGGAGGCTCCTCGGGGTATCCGGTCAGCAAGCTGAAGACGTAGTCGCAACCACCGTGGCGGGCTTTGACCATCAAGCTCAAATCCGGAGGCAAAGCACCGTTATTGGCAGCACGGGCTGCTTCATCGTTCTTATATGGACTAGGGAGGTAGTCGGAGAGCTTTCCTGGTCGCTTCTCGATTTCACCCTCATCATTGGGTTCGCTATCGTACTCGTTCTCTTCAGCCATTGCTTTGGCTTCGTCAACGGTGTGGGTTACGCCGACCAAGGATCGGTAGGGAATTCGGCTGAGAGAGTGGCAGGACGAGCAGACTTCGCGGTAGACCTGGAAACCTCGACGAAGGCTATGAAATGTCAATTGGGGGGTCCTTCTCATCTTATATGGAATCGCTTACGTCTGGTGGTCGAAAGTCTTTAAGTGTTGTGTATGAACCCATGGGTACTTGGTTGCGTGAAGGCTGTTACAGAGTCAGCTGTATGTCCTTTTCCACGACTGAATGTCGTCTTCAATTCAAATTCTCGATGGCTCCAGCTCGATTTGGGATTAGATCACCGGTCCAAAGCAATTGAAGCCCCATCATGTAAACTAACCCTTCTTCTGTTGGTGTCATGGCATATAATTCTGAGCCGTAGAGATGATAGTACCATGCCAATGACCCAATGGCCACAGCAGTCGCAGCCGTTCCAGCCATGTTCAATTGGAAGGGAGAAGCGTCGGCGGAGGAACTTGAGGAGGATGCGGCACGCTGTGATACCCATTGTCAGCTTTCATTCCAGGTGCCAATGATCTAATCCACATGCATCGAAGCTTCATCGAGACCATGTTGCTTGCTTTAAAAGGTTGTGGTGTCGTACCTTTGAAGTGTGAACCGCCCTATTCCGAACAGCTCCGACCGCGCGCGCCGAGCGTAGAGCTGATCTGGCCAACATATTGAGCACAATATGCCTCAGCTGGAGATTAATTCGCAGAGGAGACGGCAGCTCAATTGGATGGCGGGAGTAGGGATTGAGGTCGTGAGGGGTGGAGTTGCGAGTCGTTCAAAGATTTGACCTCCCGAAAACAGCTCGCTAACGACTTACATTTGATTGGCCCGGAGCGGATGGGCTGATCTTCCAACTTCACGTGATCTGAATGACGATGAATCGACCAATCATTTATTTCAAAAGTTTATAGATGCTATCTCATGTTTGCAAGGCTCACATCAGAGCAATCTTATAAAGTGTAGTTGTAAATCTGCTCAGGACGAGGTTAAGGTAACTTTATTCTGCACTGCAGTTTTCATCGACTAGTCGTAAGAGCTGGTAAATAGATGTAGGTATTTATGGATTTCATTTCAATTACGGATCTAGAGAGTCAAATATGTACAATTCGTAAAGTTTTTTTCCTCCTCAAATGAGAGCTTTTGTTGCCCAGTTCTAGTGAAATGGTATTCGAGAACGTTTTCCTGAACGCCAACAAGATATCTAAACAGCTTCAAGAATGTCCATTGGGACTCTTCAAGATCTCTCGTCTTTGAGTGACAGCTTTTGCGAGCATCTCGAGGACTGCTTCGGTATCTTCCCAGCCGATGCATGCATCAGTGATACTGACGCCGTATTTCAGTCCGGACTTACCCTCCTTCGGTACTTTCTGGTTGCCTGCAAATGGTCAGCTATGGTTCAAGGCAGAACCTTGAGTATTCTTACCTTCATTGATATTACTCTCGATCATTACACCCATGATTGCCTCCTCTCCTTTCGAAATCTGCTCTGCCAACACAGCAGCAACCTTGGGTTGATTCTTGTGGTTCTTCAATGAGTTTCCGTGACTGCAGTCGACCATCAGTCTCTCCCGAACCCCAGCCTTCTTCAACGCAGCTTTCGCCTCTTTAATGCTCTCAACATCATAGTTGGTTCCCTTGGTACCACCTCTCAGAATAACGAAGCAGTCCTCGTTGCCCGCAGTTCCAACAATAGCTACCACGCCCGGTTTTGTGACTGACAAGAAGTGATGCGGGTGTTTCACAGCGCCAATGGCATCAATCGCCACTCCAAGCGTACCATCCGTACCATTCTTGAAGCCCACTGGGAAACTCAGACCACTAGCCAATTCTCTGTGTAACTGTGATTCTGTAGTCCTGGCACCAATTGCACCAACACTCAGTAAATCGGCCAAGAACTGTGGCGAAATCGTGTCCAGCATCTCACTTGCAAGCGGCATTCCCTTCTCGGTCAAATCCACGAACAATTGTCTACTCGTCCTCAAACCCTTGTTAATCTTGAAACTGTTGTCGATGTCAGGGTCGTTGATCAGCCCTTTCCAGCCAACGGTTGTGCGGGGCTTCTCCAGGTAGGAGCGCATGACGATCAGGAGGTCATCTTGGTATTTCTTCTTCAGCACAACCAGCTTGTCGCAGTATTCTAGAGCAGCGGGAGGATCGTGGATTGAGCAGGGACCGATGACAACTAACAGACGTTGCTTTTCATCTGTGCCTGTCACGACTTGGACAGCTTCATTGCGACCTTGCAGAACGGTTTGTTTCGACTTTGGCGTCTGGGGGATTTCGTGTTGAAGGAGGTCGGGAGGAGTCAGAGGGTTATATCCTCGAACTGTAAACCCGCGTTTCAGTTTCATCAAATGTATTCTGGACGTCCAATTGGTAATTTCTTACTGCGCCAGTCTTCTGTATCCTCCTTGTTGCCCACATTTGGGTTCGTGATGTGGTAGCTCTGCAAGAAGGGATTAGAGGATGCACTTGAAAAAGATTCCGGGATCTGGAGGTCAAATGGAACTTACTGCCATAGTTGAAGATCGAATTGTGCTTCTCAACTGCCAATTGAAGGTGGAAGAGAAGGTTTACAATTCGGTGACTCAAGTCCAAACGGCGGGGGATGATGAGGCGAGTTCTGAGAAAGGAAATTTCTGCCGGAGTGCAGCCGTTGCAGATCCATGCAGCACACGTGTTTTCTTGCAGCGCCACCTTTCTATTCTCACCATTCTCTTTCTGCTTCCTCCATCCCTTCCATATCACCCCTTACTCAATTCTATATGCTGCTTTACCATTGATGTGTTCGCCGTCAAGAGTTTCTCATGCGTACAAGCCTCTGTCAGAGCCGCTACGGAACGGCCCCATATTGGTATCTCTGCACATCCTCAACACGGCCAGAGCTGGCAAATGTGACAGAGCCTCTCCCGTTCTTGTACACTTCTGAGATCATATGTCTGATATTGCCAGCAAGAGCGCCCCCGCTCATGCAAGAGAAGGTTTGGGCCGTCACCTCGACCTGAACACACCACACTCCTGGCTCTTGAGTAAGAGTCCAAAGGAGTCCACATTGCCTCAAGCGTCCAACGTTGGAAACCAAACCTGTATTTGCCCAGATCCTCTAACTATTCCACTATGCCTCGCACTATCACGAAAAACTACAATTCCTTCACCCGGCAGGGTTCAGTCACCTACGCTCTCCCCTCACCACCGTTCTCCTCGCCAGTCGTGACCATCACCCTCCCTCCGAAGTCAACATGGACTTCTGGCCTTCATTGGCACGAAACCCACACCGAATATCTTCAAATTGTCCGTGGCACCGCGCTGGTCACGCTGAACAAAAGCACCAGGACGTACACCGCCGCAGACGGAATCGTCACTATCCCTCGATTCGCAAGGCATGAGTGGCAACGAGCGACCGCCGATGGAGAGGAACTGGTAGTGAAGGAATGGACAGACCCTGCAGACGGAGCGAAAGAAGTCTTCTTCCGGAACTTGAGTTCTGTGGTTGTTGATTGTACGAAAAACGGGCCGCCGAAGGAGTGGTGGCTCACATGGCAGCTGGCAGTTGTGTTTTGGGGATTGGATAATTATCCTGTATTTCTGAAAATAGCGTGGGTGCCATTGGTCGGCTCAACGCTCGAGTGGGCTCTCACGCATTTCTTGTTGTTGGCAGCAGTGGTTGCAGGGAAGATTGTTGGCTTGAAGAGCGCTTATGGAGAATATACTCCAAGCAATATCTTGGTGAAGCCTGCCGTGGAGAGAGCTGTGAGAAATAGGAAGAGTGAGTGAGAAACTCTGGTCAAGTGAAAGAAAACTTATTGTTTGTTCACAATAAGAGCTCTGTTTATCAGGTTCCGTGCAGGTTCCGTGCAGCCTAGTACTGTGGCATTCGGCTGACATTGATTATTGCATACTTGACAAAGTTCTGCTTCATTCCAAGCAGCCCCTCATCACCTCGAACATTGAGGTGATGTGCCTAGTGTGCCACAAATCCACACATTCTCGAGTCGTAACCATGCCATTGCTTCATGCATTGGCATTTCATACGATGATTGCCAATTATATTTGGCACCATCCCATCCTGTAAATCGACTTCGAGGCGCTTCAATAAATTCCCTGTCGTCCCATTTTCCCATCTCAAACTCGAAGATAAACAAATGCCTTCCCAGTGGCGGGATCCCGTCGGGGTAGAGCCTGTGCCATTCTGCGGGGTCCCAACCGTCCTTTATTGAAAGGTCGTCTATCCTGGTCTGCGTGTGGGACTCGTTCAATAGCCCTATCCCCAAAATTTTCAGTTTGTCGTAAAAGTTCTTGCGACAAATATATCGTTTCCAGTCCCTCATTCTCCATGAGTTGCAGCTTGGATACTCCTGTCCGAGATTGTATGGATTTGGAATATTCTCACCCAACTGGATCCGCCTGTTTTGCATTTTGGCCGACAGTGGGTTGAGCGCTGCCGTCAGACGATAATCGCCATTTGAGTTCAGCAATGCCCAAGGGTTACCGGTCCGCCCCTCCGCATTCTTATAGATTCGCTCCAGCTCATCGAGGTACTTTGATTTGCCATAAATTTCATTGTCATACCACGAACTGAAGCGCTCCAAGCGCATCATGTTCGCCGTTAAGCCTGGAACATAGTCCAAAGCTGCATCAAGGTGATGGAACACCTTGTCCAGTAAATAACGGACTGCTCTCTCGTGATCGTAATTTCTGCACTCGATTTGAAACGGAAATCCACGACCGGTATTGATACCGAGGAGCGACTTTGAAGCAGAGGATCTCTTTGTTATACATAATTGGGAATACTTCGCCATAAAGCTGCCGGCATGTGTGAAGGACACCCATACTTGGTTTTGGGCCGGATTCGTCCTGCGGCCCAATATTCTGCCAGATCATCTGTCGCAGTTCAGCCGGCAGTTTGGCCAGCTCTCCGAGATTTTGAGGCGCCATGTCGATGGTAGGGTTTGTTTGTCCCGGGCCGCGCCGTACTTGGAAGAAAATTATGCAGCTATTCTATTGGATTACTTGATCTGACTGGATGATAGCTTCTGAAGATGTAGGCCTGAAGAGACGAGGGATTGTTAGGGTATTGGGGGGAATGGTAAGCGCAAATTCTCAGGAAACATCACAAATTCACAATTGAACTTGAGATGGTCTAGGGCAAGAGAGTGTCAATTGCGGGATCTACTGGTAAGCTTTTCCAAGCACTTTTCAAAGCTGTAACCCAACCAAATCGCCAAATGCGCCACCCACCAAGCCCTTAGACCCTACGCAACTCCATCCCCACATCTCCACATCCAAATTTCCAAGTCTCAGCAAGCTAGACTCACCACTTAAGATTCCCGTACGTCGGTCCTAGTGAAAAACTGCCACCACTGATAGGATCTTCGACGTAGAACCCGACATTTCTATCACCGGTCAGCGTCCCCAGTGTGAGCTTCACCTCCTTCAGTAAATCAGCCGCAAAGTTATGGATTGATCGTGTCTCTTTATCAAACTTGTGCTCGTTGGACCGTAGGTACCCTTCAACGGAGGCTGCGGCGAGTATATTGCGAACAGCATGGTCACCCGGCAGAAAGCTAGCCCATAAAATTGCTCGAGATGTGATATACTTCGTGTTGTCCGGCGATTGGATCCAATCCAGATCAGCCTTCGTACCAATTAAGGCCTTGATGCGTTCCGCCACCAGCTTCTCCACGCCTTCAACTTGACAGAAGTCGGCAAGTCGCGCAAACTCAACGATAGCCTCAATCTCCTCAGCCAAAATTGTTGTTTCAACAATCACCCGGCCGGTGTAGATCCATTGAATAAGCAACTCGAAACTCCGAACAGAAACGGTACCCTCCAATTCGTCCAACTTCGCAATATCCTCTTTGCCTTCCTTGAAACCACCATCGAACATGTTTGCGAAGTAACGATAGTGTTGGCATAGGATCGCCTTTGACAGCGTATATTCGTGGTCTGGAGAGCCGATCTGGACTTTGACTTGAGGGCCGGAGTAGTGGGGAAGATATCTGAGGGCGAATCAGCAAGCTGCAGGTTTCTAAAGTTGGGTGAGCGCTTACGTCTTGACGAAGTCTACGGACGAAGCATCCGTGATCTTCAGGCTCTTCTGTGCCTCCATGATTCGTTCCTCTTCTGCCTTCAATTCGAGGTTCTGAGTTGGTGTTTTCGGCTCAGGTTCTTGTCCCGTCGAAGTTCAAGTTGATTGAAGAAAGGTCGCGGGAGTTCGTGGGAAAGGTTTTAGTTTGTGTGGGGGGGTCATTCACCAAGGGCAATCATGTGCTCTTCGGAAGGCGAAGCGGTGCTGCCTTCAAAAGGCAACTAAAGAGCAAGCTCGAGAGTCTTGAGCCTGCTCAAGTGGGACCTTGGGGCGCTCTATTCACTTTTGAAAGGTCTCTTCTCATGTATGCAACTTTCATAACGTGCTTCACTTTCAACTACAACTCTTTCATAATAAGCTCGTCGGACGTAAAGGACGACTTCAGAGGTAATTCAGAACGTGCCAGAAGTCCAGGAAGTAGGAGATCCTGAACACGTACAAGATTGACACCTTCGATTCCTCGATTGAAGCTCGAAATTCCGCAGCGGGAGGCGAAATGACACAAAATCTCCAAATCCAAGTATGAATCCAAGATCAGTGAAAAGGGAAGCTATCTCCAGAATTCTGCATCTCAAAAGGTCAAAGGATTCAAAGTCACATAGCCCTTACACTCAGTAGGTCTCCCAACCCTCACCGAAGCCTTCTTCTCCTTCAAATCCATTACAATACCAAACAGCGTCAAGCTCGGGCTCTGCAACGTTGCAGCCCTATTGATAGCACCCGGAAGGCCCTGTTCATCTTCCAGCATTTTTTCAATCATGCGTATCGTGGGCGGTTTCTCCGTCTCAGCAGCAGCCGCGGCCAGAAGTTCCCTCGCTCTCACAATTCTCTCAAGCGAGTCCTGAGAGAACGAAGCAGGCTTCACCCCTTCAGCATGTGGTACAATAAAGTGATTTGAATGCGCAATCTGGCCATCTTTCATCTCGAATTTGATAATGTCTAGATTGCTGAACTCGACAGATGTTGAGCCAGTGGCATCGCCGATAAACAAGTGGACAGCTGACGCTACGCCTGCTTTGTCGAGTTTGGCGAGTGCTTCAGCTTTTGAGGTGGAATCGAGAGCTGCACGGACAGAGAGATGAACTGGAAGACGACTGAAGTCGACTCCTCGGGCTCGGATAGCGTTGATGCAGACGCCTACTCCCATTGAGTTCAGACCTATCTTGCCGATGATTCCTGCCTCTGTGACCATACTGATTGAGGGCTTGGAATCTCGTTTAATGTTGAGGTGAATGAGGTTTGCCTGTTGAGCTTCCTCCCACTGAACTGTATTGTTAGAATGCTGAAATGATATGGGGGTCGTATGACGTACATCCCAGTTCTGAGCGAGAAGGGAGACATCATCTGTCTTCCATGCAAATGAAGTGCAGCCATCAGCTTCGAGACCCATTGATATTTCTTGACGTAAGTTCATCGCCAACACCGTCAGGAATGGAAGCCCAGCTCCCTGCCCGATTCCTAAACCCCCAAATCACTACATTGTACCACCAGACATTGGGGCCTGCGTTGAGTAGACTTACCTTTCATTTCTTCAACAAACTGGGGCCAGTCTTTCTCTAACAAAGGAACACATTCCTCGGCTGTTGTTGACGCTGCTGCCCAGCTCGTTTTGGCTTTCCTTTCATAGTAGGCTGTGTAGAATGCAAGTGAACCCAATACTTCTTTCTTTGCGATTGAGCCATGCTGGAAACCTATCTATAGATCATCTGTTAACTCATTTATAGCAATATGTACGAAGACCAAAGAAATAAGCTGACCTCAAATGGAGACCCGGAGACCGTGAGTTCGCGCATATTGTAGGTTGTTTATGGCGAGCGAGCAATACCTGATCAGGGAGCGTTATTGTTCCAAGAGAACTTGTCAGATTTTCAAAGAATTAGAGACACTTGGAAAATCCCTCCGTTTCTCTTCGTCTGATGGGTTCTACGACACGGAGAGAAGCTTATCGGTTCCAAGTTAAAAGATCTCAGGGCGATTCCTGGATGGAGTCGGCGCCGACCAACCACTTGGAGAAGTGCGGGGGGATACGTTGTCGCTTTTGACTTTCCAGAATCTCTGTCTGAAAACGGTGCTAAAGTTTTCCCGTTTCGCTCCTCGTATGTACGTCAAGATGATAAGCAGATTCGGCGCCGAAGGGTTTCTTGAAGTAACGTTGAGCCACTTACTGGGGAAGTGCGGGGAAAGTGGGATGCCACCAGGTGATCGGCAGCATTTAACAGCTTGAACGCATCCTCAACTTCATCAGATAAATGTGGACTCATGACTGCTTATATGGTCAAGCAGAGACTGCATATCAGTTTCTCAAAGGTGCTAGAGAGGTAGGTCTGGCTCATGAGAAAGTATGGATGAGGATCAACTCACCTGGAAGTCGACTCACTTTTCTCCAACCAGCATGGAGAAATGTCCATTTTATTGCTCAATAGCTTGAGAGTGAGTCGAAGGAAGGCTCTTTCCGGCGGTCATTTCTCTTATCGGATAGCTGAAATCAAGATCTCTCCAAAAGTTGCAGATCTCGAAACTCCCTTCTTCGCTTCTACCATTGGCTCAGGTACCTGTGCTTCAGTGGTACGAACGCTACGAGCCCACAATGCATTTCTTATCTTCCTTTTCACTCAAAACTTTCTTGGTGCATAAATTCTCCTTTCAGATCTCTTTCCTTTGATTTTAAGTGTAGACCATTCTCCGAATAGTTCTCTCTAGTCGAAATGTCTACTTCGGTCGGGCCAGTGGCTCCAATATCCAGAACACGACATCCCCAACAACAAAGCCAAAGAAAATAAAGTAAAATAACTCTAATCAAGTCAGAAGCGGAGGGTGAGATATTCAAGGCTGGTCAAGATCACACAGACATCGGTTATGGCGTCTAGTGGTCTACCAAGAAGCCCATGAGAGAGGTCCTGGCGAGCGAGAAATCCTCATGAAAAAGTGAAGAAGAACCTCGACCTTGTCTTGCTTACGGTGTTGCGCTCACCATCCCCTTATTGTTGCTAAGGAATGAACTGACTATCCATAAGATGTGCTTTGTCTACTTCCTCTCCTTGCTGGACAAGTCTTCTCTCAACTATGCAAATGCTTATGGATTGCAGAAGAACCTTAACCTCGTCGGTCGAGACTACTGTAAGCCCTCGCCACTCTACGAAGAATATAAGAGTGGGAGTTGACAAGAGACAGCCTGGATCGCATCTGTCACAAACTTCGGTTACCTCTTCGCAGCATGGCTTATGACTATACTTCAGAAATTCCCGATTGGGAAAGTCATTGGGAATATGCCGACTCTCTGGGGTATCATTCTAATGTTCGCGACGCTGGCTAAGAACTTTGCTGGTATGATGATGGCTTTGAGGATTATTCTTGGTAAGTCCAAAATCCTGATCTTATTGTAGCCTTACTAATTCGGATAATACAATGTTTTCTTGACAGGTGCCACGGAAGATGGTAACGCACCCGCTTGGATGCTCTTGACTACCATGTTCCGGATACGAGATGAGCAGCCTCTGGGTTGTAACATTGTTGACGCTGGTGTCTCGTGGGATTTGGGACATACGAATAATGCTACCCGTCGCCCGTGGCAGGTTGTCTTCATGGTTCGTCAATCTAATGCTCCTACCCATAGTCGAATTTTGAAAAGGTATTGATTAGCCGCGTCCCAGACTATGGGAGCAGCAATTTTCCTCTTTGGCATAACCCTGGTCTCCATACTCCCCTCCACACCCATCGACTGCATCTTTTTCCTCCTGCGCCGAAGACCTCGCCTCCGTCTACTGCGTCAGCCATAACCGGACTGGGGTCAAAAATTCCAAAATCCTCTGGTATCAAGTACGCGAAGCATTCGCTAACTCAAAATGCTACTTAGTCTTTGCTTCCGCGGTGTATCTCGAGACCATCAAGGGCGCAACAGCGAAGATCTGGACTACTATCCTGAAGAGATTTGGCTTCAGTGATTTGAAGAGCGCCCTGTACCAGATGCCCTGCGGATCCTTTCAGTTAAGCGGCAGAATAATTGCAGGGATGACCCTAAGCAAGTTGCTGAGTTCTCTGGTTACTATTGTGTTTCTGGGTTATGTCCCAGGTATGGTTAGTCTGGTAGGGATCATGACTATCCTGCTGGAACATCAAGTGAACCTCGCAGCCTGTGCATAGATCATGCCGACCACAGATCTTTGTATTATCCTCATCTGGCCTCTTGCTGCTGAAAATCTTGTTGGACACATCAAATGCACCTTTGTTAATGGCCTTGAGTTCGTCGGGTATGCTGCGGGGAACATAATTGGGCCGTTTTTGTTCATTCCGGCTGAAGCTCCGAGATATCCGAGCGCTATCAAATGATTGTTGAGTGTGCATACTTATGCGATACTTTTCAATATTCGTTTAGGACTAGTAATGTTGGGGGAGAATAGGAAGAGATCGAGGGATGGCCTGCCGAGTGAGGCGGTGGACGATGCTGAGTAACTCTAGTCCAGTAATTTTGAGATTGGAAGTGCTAACCGATTCTAGCTTTCATGATTTCACGGAATTTGAAAATCGAAGATTTATGTACAAATTCTGAAATACCTTATAAGCAAATATCGGAAAACTGAAGTTGAGATCTCTTGATTTGCACCAGCAGATGGCGTGAAATCGAGGTGGCGATCCATGGTTAGAACTTGCGCAGAGGGGGCTCTGAGAAAGGGATGGGCTAAGGCGGTATGACTAGAATATGTTTAGGGTCGATAACATTTTATAATGCTAATTATCGAGAGTAATACATGTCGAGTACTCTCGGTAGTAGCTTCCGTGGCTTCACCACGAAATTCCCGCCTTCAGCTTCCAGAGTTCGGATTCGTGATCAACGCTCAGAACAGTCAAGTCCCAATGTGCTGCCCCAACTTTGTACGTCAAAATTATTCGTATGGCAAGACCCATAACTTATGGATGTCGGGCCCTCCGTTAGACATTCAAAGAAAGGACCATATAACCATGCTACCATGTTTCAAAAAGGGGCTCGCTTAGTACCAAATGAACTTTGGGTCCGAAATCTCTACTCTTTAAAATGCCTAGCTCGTGACTCACTTTTCACTCGCTCCCCAAAGGATTTTCATCCTGACTGAAGCAGCTTGATCATTTAAACAATCCCCCGTCCATCAACCAGCTAATCATTTCTACCAACAATTCCACTAAATCTCGCTCTTTAACATTCTTTATGAAGAAGGCTTTCGTCACTTCGCTTCAAATCTCCCGATTTGGCAATACCACTACTTCAAAGCAATTAGCAAACCCCGCATCTCGCAGAGAACGCAAATATGGCGTCGAACAATTTTGGAAAGTTCACGGATCTACCATTTGAACTTAGATCCCAAATCTGGGAAGGCCTTAGGCCAAGCAACGATCCTATAAAATCCGACCTTCGTATCCTCCGCACTTCCCGCAGCGTATCATTAGAAATACTTCCTCATCTATACGATAAAGAAATCCTGACTTTTAAGCTACTACCCCTCTACCGCCGGAACTCTTGGATCATAGTAAGAAATCAGCTAGGAGCAACCTGGTTCTTGGAAAGCCTCTCACACGCAGTATCGCTTGGTTTCGCCGACATTCCTTACGAAAAATTGAAGGGCATTGAAATCGAAATTCCAGCACCAGATGTGACAGATCCCGGTCAGTTGATAAACCTCTGGACAAAAGTCCGGGAGTTCCTCCAGCTTCTCCAGGGGAAAGAAATGCCAGAGGTCAACATACATCTCCTCGGCACAGACTCTACTTCATGGATGGCACCTGACGGAAAGCCCCAAATATCAATCAGAGAAGAGGGGCCCCTCGGCTGGCTACCAGGGGTTGATCACGACTATCATATCATCCTTCTCCCCTTCTGCCGCCTGCGCAACTGCCGGAGCGCGAACATCTTCGCTCCGAAAGACATTGATGTTAGAAGGGACGGGAAAGACCACCGAACCCCAATTGAATTCTTTGCTTTTTCCATGCGTTTGAGAGTTCCTTTCGGCGAATTCACGGATGAAGACGGAGACAGCGATGCAGATATGAAGAAGGAGCTCGAGGAGGGGTTTCTCCAATTAGATTCTGCACTTGATGTCATTCCTGGAAAGACGGCCAGGTGGCTGAGGTTAGAACGATTTAGTACCTGGTTTGATGAGAAGGTGTTTGGGGGAAGAAGTAAGTACACCGATGAGTGGGAGAGTATCACTAAGGAGGGGCATTTCTCAGAGGAGATTAAGCATTTTAGGTGGAGGTGGAAGTGCATGGCCGCTTTCAATCCTTGTTCGGCGAAGATGAAGGGGCTGAGGGATTACGACAAGCAGGTTGCAAGAGGTCTTACGATCAATAAGTTGTTCCAGATGTGGTCGGAGGGACGCCGCCTGGTATCTACACGCTTTGAATGGTGGTGGTGGACTGACAAGCATTGGGAGAATCTTTACCGTGCTCAGTGCGATCCCGAGAAGTATAAGAAGCTCGATCGGGAGGAGAGAAAAATGGAGAGAGAAGCAGAGAGTGGATGGTTCCTGGATCTAAGTATCCTGAGCATAACGGAAGGATACCAGGTTCAGGAAGAGGCGAGTCCGGAGGATGGTTGGGATATAGAAGAATGGTTCCGTTTTTATCCGGAGGGGATACCGCCTTTGGATGAAGACTTGTTTATCTTTGAGGCTGAGATGGGTCATGTGTGGTCTGAGGAGTCACGATTTGAGCCGAGGGACAGGTTTCGGAACTGGAACGATGCCACGTTCTTCTGGGAATATAGTTGGAAATCGAAGATGTTTCTCAAGACTAGAAACCGAAGGTCCGGCTGTTCGTGTTGTGGTGAGCACTGAGGATCATGGACTGTCTCAGACTGGAAAAAGAGTTCCGAAGACGCCTCGGCCTAGAATGATGGGTTTGTCTCCTGTATCCAAAGAATTAAAAACAAAGTAGATGATAACACCGGACGCTATTCTTCAATTCTGTCTCGGAGCCCTGAGATATCACAGAATGCACCTGACAGATGCCTTGACTCATTATCAATTGAAGAGCTATCAATGAGGGGATGTGAAGCTAAATAGCAGAGAATCACATGAAATTAAGCAGTGAAGCCTAGCGAGAGCCGGGGGGTGGTATAGAGGCAGCTGCACTTGCTGCCACAATCGTATGGTGATCCGACAGCATATTTATCAATATCCCTGCAGGCTCTTGAAAACCAAGTACGGTCCATGTTATAACAAAACCCTTTCTTTCTTTGGCCGAGAGTATTTGAGCTGAAATGAACAATTCTTGTTCCGTGAAGACACCCGTTAGCTTTGGAATCCGGACTAAAGTTTGACTAAAGGTATGAAATGCTGCAAGTGGTGCCCGAGAGTAAGATAAGCAGGAGCTTCTGAAGTGGACACACTATCCATCCTGACATCCGGTTCCGAGAATGGGTTCTGTTGGGGGCAAAGAAGAAAAGAGACTGGAAATTTATGCTTGCTTTGTTCAAGACTTAAGCCAAAGAATTAGCTCAATTAGAACACCGATATCTTAGAAGTATACGCCGAAACCGAAGATTTGGTTTTCAGTCATACATGCATCTCTACTCAATACAAGATCATCTCAAGCCTATCTTGCTTGCCCGTCCTTCAATGTCATTGTAAGAATTAAGATCATGTCTAAACGTCACGAATTGAACTGAGGCAACGAGCAAAAGAAAATGAAATGTTTGGCCTCTGGAAACTGCTGAAATATGTACAACGGAATAAGCAGTCCACTCCTGTGCATCCTTTCAACTCCCAGATCTCCTAGTTCAAATCCAAGAGTCACATACTGTTCGGGACGCTGAATGTTTGAAATAATTACCTGCGGCTATGAATTCGCCTGCACCCTGCGAGTAGTGAAGGGTATGTCGTACTAAGTGGAAGTGGCTTGTCCAAAAGGCATTGCGGGTAGAATAAAGCTAGAAACCGTGGCTTCCTGCTGTCCAGAGCCAAGACATAGAAGAGGAGGACTGTGGCACTCCGGTGGTCCCGTATTATGCTCTTCGAGGAGTGTGCTTGCACTGCTTGCTCACCAGAGAGATCTACTAATGCGAATGATCTCAGGTGGTGGTCTATCAGGTGAACCGGGAACTGCGATGTCGTGTTAGCAAAGCCAATCACGCCAATCCCAGTGATGCTGAACGCACCGATAAAGGTCTTTGAAGTCAATATTTGGCTATCCCACGAAGATATGCGAATACTTCTAGTTGAAAATTTGCAGGCTTGAAGTGGATTGAGGTTGCATCAACGTTGAAGTTCTGGCAGAAACGTCTGGATAGCGGCGGGCGTTGCTCTCAGTGGAAGGGTCCAAGTCAGCTATGATTAGAGTCCGTTCATGAAATTAAGAGGGAAGGGAATCGCTTACCTGCAACGGTCATGTTTCATCACATCAACAAGAAAATCGAGTAACGTATCCACCATTGTAATGTCAATCAAGGGGAGAATCGCGATTGGTAAGGAGAGGATAGTTCGTTAGCTTCACCACCTTAGTGGCTACTAGTCTCTGGCACCACGAAGAGGTGAACCAAGCCAGAGGCTAAACGAATGTGGGGGAGTATACAGTATACTAACAATGAAAAGCACAACGAGCAAAAGCAAAACACATGACGAAAACAAAAGAAAAGAGGCACTTGCCGAATACTTACCTAAACCCCACTCTTACGATTCTCCGCCACCTTCTTGACTCTCCTATCTTTCTTCAATTCCTTTCCCGTTTTCGTCTCTGTTTTCCCTGTCAAAGTATCAATGGTTACTACTTGGAGCTTGAGATAGTTACCAAGCTCCTTCAAGGCCCTCTCCGGATTTAGTCCGATTATTTGGATGAAACCATCACGAAGATCCTTCCACAGCGCCGAGATCTCCTGGCTGGTCTCACTATTCTCCGATGGGTCATTTACAATCTCGTCATTGTCCTTATCATCCGACTTCAGGACTTTAGCTGGCGGTTCGCCGTCAAGAGAGCCCGAAGGCCCCCTTTTCCGGTGTCCCGTAGCCTCCGGATCGGACCGAAGCCCTTTCCGGCGCCCATCCGTGGTCCAAGCACTCGAAGGCCGAAAAGAACCACCTATGAAGGATTGCCTTAGAAGGACTTCCGGAAGGCGTTTAAGTTGTGCGAGGGGGGCTAGGTTCCGGCACTATGGGATTGGCGGAGAGTTTCCCCTCGAGACGCTCCATCCAGGCACCATCCTCTCCCTTCACGATTGCCCTGTCTCTATAGAACTCGATAATTCCCTCCCACTTGTCTAAGTGCTTCATTTGGTCCTCGGGGAGTATATCCGGCAGCGCCCGAAGATCCTTGTCGATGTGATGGGCCAGGGCTTCCCAATCGCGAGCTATCTTCAGGGCTCCAGCCTCTGAGTGGCAGACCAAATTTCTGTCACTATAGGCCAAGCATGCGAGCTTTGCTCCTTCGGGACCCGGAAAACCCTCATCTTGCGCAGCCAGTCTTACCATGGACTTCTCGAGTACTTCCATTGCCCGAGCATCGGCCTTCGAAGAGCATTTGCCGCGCAAGAGAGGTCCCAGATCCGTGGCTCGCGTAACTTTTGGAAAGTCGGGAGTCGAGTTCTTCAGGTAGTTGAAGACCGCCCCTGCGTAGTCACCTAACCGACAGTGTGCACGCAAAGTTGCGAGGTCTTGCTTCGCCGCGACCAGCTCTTGGTTGCTGGCTTGGATGGCTGCTGCTTCGGACTCGGTCGTTCGTTGAAGGCAGCGGACCAAGTCATGCACCTCAACCCGCGACAGAGTGACAGAGTCAGTAGCAGATCCAGCTAACTTACTGCTGAGAAACGCAATCATGAATTGCGTGGAAGCTGGTGGTGTCTGACTCGCTCGAAATTTTGGACGGAAAGCAAGAGAAGTAGAGTCGGAGGATGCCATCTTTGCCTTAGTATTTGTTTCTAATTGGAGCTTTTACTTACTCAGTTTCAATTCTCAAACTGGGAGTACAATGGCCTATTCAGAACGTTAGTAGTCGCATACGCATGGCCACAAGTAGTGGTGGTGGCGGCTTACTGTCGTAGTCGCAATGGTGATGAAGGATGGAAAAGATAAGAAGCGGGCGGAGGAAGATCAACAATTCTTTCCAAAACGTGGGAGGTACCTACCATGTTGGAAATTTCTGAACCCGACGACGTTTTGGTTAAAAGTGGCAGGTCCGGGAATGACGACTCAGTAGCGTGAACCTAAAGCCAACCGCTATTCGATATTAAGAGCGCCCAGTGGTAATAGGCCCCGAAGCAATGATATTGAATTGCTCGCCGGGCGACTCGTTTGTAGAAATGATGAACTTGATGGGGGATGAGGGATTGCTTAATGATCAAGCCACTTTAGTCAGAATTTAAATCTCTGGGGTAGTGGGTGAAACGTGAGTCACGAGCTCCGCACCATGAAAGTCGAGTTTTCAGACTCAGAACTCGGAAAGAAAACGCGTTTGATTTCGCATGGCGGATCTATCGCCTCTGGATATTTGAGCCCCTCGTTGTATATTCAGACTCAAATGCGCCGCTCAAAAAGGGGCTCGCTTGCCAGTTGCCGAGAGAGAGGCAATAGAATGAAATCGCCAGAATTGGGACATCGCAGCCATTGTACAAGGAATTGATGCAACAAATTAGTGAAATTGAAATCGCCGTCTTCAATTAATAATGTTCAGTCCCAAATCTTGTATTTCTCAAAATGTGGGATCTTCGAACTAGATAAATCAAATTTCACACACTATTGGATCACCCGTTGTCAAATGGCCCACTGCGTAGCCGCAATTGATTAAGGTTGTCAAAGATTAATAACCGCAAACACCAAGTGCATACGGTTACACAGATCACAGCAGCAGGCAGTAAGGTCTGAGTTTGATGAGAAAATGGGGATTATCACGTGATCGGTGGTGATTGGAAAGGGTGTTGAAATTAGGGGCCTGAGGCCCCTAATAGGCTTAGTAAGCCCTGGAACAGAGCCTTAGGGGCTGTGCACTAATGGGGCTTAAGCCATAGGCTTATTACTGAGTATATTATGCCCTGTGAGGGTAAATCGGTTCAGCTGAGGTTGAATGGTTCAGTATAAGGCTCTCTGGTTTAGGGGTTTAGTGCATGTGACTGGTCTGCGACGACTCAACACCTCCTCGCGGTGCAGACTGGAAACCTATAGCTTTCCGAGGATAAGCTATAGGGCTAAGATTGAGTCAAAAAAACGACGCTCCTTGAACGGTGCAATTCGACTGCGTCGTCCCGAATCGACTGTGATACGACATGATCTCGAGATCTTTCTTCGATACCCTCCCGCTCGCGCACCGGGCGCTCCCTCGACGATACCTCTCGATCTCTTACCGGAGTCCTCTCTTTTCAGCTGAGATGGCCTGCTAGCCTTGGCGATACCGAGCAGTAGTGGTCGGCATACCTCTCAGAACAGATCAGCATCTTACGGACATACCTTGCCGCCTTACATGTCTGTATAATACATCCCTTCGCGGAGATCTTCTTGTGGCACAGGGCCAAAGGTGCCAAATTATGCCGTAGCTTATGCCCTTAAGCCGGCAAGTACCTCTTGAAAAAGAGGCAGTTTCAAATCTTTGAATCGGAGGGATATGCCCGGACAAATCTCTATATTCACGAGTAGTAACTGAGGTGTGCAAGGCTCAGGGTTATTACGGATAGTAACATGGAGTATGGATGGAAATTCGTTGTGGATGGCATATTCGAAATAACTCAAGAGAGTGCTCTATATTCAATATAGTATCCCTGGGCATGGGCAAGGGAAGAGCCTCTCGAAGGAGGAGAGCGGCCAGAATGGGTTCGATTCCCTAGTTAGGTGGCCACCTGGCCAGGCGTAGTATACAAGAGATAGAGTGGCCGGGGTCCTCCTTTCTTGGACATTATCCCACCTACGAAGCACTATTAGTGGGACCGCTTTTGTATATATTGCAGCCTGAGGCGCGAGCTGTTCCCCCCCGTTCGTCAATACGAGCGATTGATCAATCGCCCCCTCCCATTGATCAATCGCCCTCCCGATTGATCAATCGTAGCGCCCGATTAATCAATGGGGGGGGATTACGATTCGGGTTCCACAGTGGGTCCCGATTGATCAATCGGGACCCCGATTGCCCAATCGGGTAATATTGAGGTTTCGGGAATGGCAAAAGCAGTATATATTAGTATACTTTACCCAAATCAAGCTTTATTATACATGCCTCCCACTTCGTCTAGGTGCTTTCATAGCTACCCTAGCCCTTTTTGGTACCCTCACACCCACTTGTTCACCTGATTCCCCTTCTCTAGCTCCATCCTCACGTGCTTGCTCAATAGCTACTCTCTTCTTTGCTCTCTCAGATACCCTTCTAGCCTTCTGAACTGACGAAATTGAACCCCGATTATTCTCCTTTGCCACTGCTTTGGGGAGGGTAATTTTGTCTTTCTTGTGGGCCGTACTAGTAATAGGCAAATCAGGATAAGTTGATTATGAAGCAACTTTATTGAGAGTATTGTGCGGCCAGAGGGTTATAAGCTCACCATGCTTAGTAGTCAACCGGTAGCCCTGTTTTTAATTAGCTTTAGCCAAAAGTATATCCTCATAAGTTATATACCTTTGAAGTCTTTTCCAGAACTCTCACTGGAATCCGAGCCATTTCTGTACTGAATCGATATTGCTTTGGGATCTGTAGGGTTGCGATCTCCTGAATATCATATTTAAGAGCTTTAGTACTAGCCCTCTTTACCATCTTCTCTTACTGTTTCTTTATATGCTCCGCAACTCTCTTAGTTAGTTCAGATAAAATCATCTCCTCTGCTACTTCCTTCTGTTCTGCTTCCTTATTAACGAATAAGCTATCCTCTCTATTCTCTTCTTCTCCTTAAACCTCAATGGTAGATGATTATTCAGAAGCACCACTCTTATTAATATCGATTTCCCTCTCTCCTAAGGCTATACGTATACGGCAAGCACTCTCCTTATGATTCAGGAAATTAGTAGGTGGCTTTCGTCCAAACCAGACCTTGTACGGCGTATTACCCTTAGGAAGGGCAGATATAGCCGTAGTATTGATTACCCATGCAATCAAAGGAAGTAATTGTATCCAAGATTGGATACCAGTATCCGCTCGTATGGCCCGCAGTCGTTTCTTGAAGATTCGATTAGTAACCTTAATAGAGCCCTGAGATTGGGGGTAATAAGCTCGTCCGCAAATAATCTTTACCCCTCTCTTCTTGCAAACCTCAATTACTTTCCCCTTAAACTCGCCCCCATTATTACAGGCTAGAATGGCAATATACCCATTGTCATTTAGCCATTTAATAAGCTCGTCTGCAGCTTCGTCCGCAGTCTTAGCCTTAAGCCCACGGATCCAAACGAACTTGGAAAAATGGCATTTTAATTACCAGATCTACGTATATTCTCTATCCGGATCATGCTATAATAATATTAGTAAGTGGTATAGATAAAAATCGCGATTTTTATGATTTTCGCGAAAATCGCGAAAATCGCAGGAAAAGCTCAAAAATGCAGGAAATGCAGGAAATGCAGGAAAGGCTAAAATAGGGGCAAATCATATGACTTAGGGAACACTTATACGGAAATCTATTAAATCCAGAACTATACGCTGGCCAGGATAATAAGATTTAATGGGTATTACCCCTGTATTATTCTTTTGAGCCTTCTCCTTATTGCAATGAGCATAATGGGCACTTATCCAAGCGTAATTGTTACGGGATGGGCCATACCAAAGTCGTCTTGTATACTCAAATACAGTATTAGAAGCTATTATATAATTAGTATAAAAATTAGTAGCTTTAAGGGAATACTTACCTGTCTGTATTAATTTCTCATAAATAGTAGTCAAAATCTCAAAGGCATTATTATAGCAAAGAGTATACCGGGCTGGAAGGATCTCATTGCGGCGAGTATCATGGTACTCCTTATGATATACTTGATTATCCTGAAGCTCGTATAAGTGGGATTCGTACTTGATATTAGCCTGGTAGCGCTTCTCTGCCTTAGTTCTACCAGGAAGCGGAGTATTAGGATTTTGAAGCCACTATCTAATATCCATACGTTTCCTAGTAGTAAGAATTTTCCTACTACCCCCCTTAGCAAGCCTCTGATCCCATGTAGCTTCGTCTTCGGCAGACCAATTATTAGTAGGCTCTTTAGTAATTAGGGAGGGCAAAAACTGGGTGCCAGACGAACGAGCTCCTGGAGTAGTAATATCAAAATATTGCTCTGCTCGCCCATAAATACGCTGACGAGGCGTATACGGGATTGGGGATGAACGAAGGGTTGAAAGAGACATATTGGAAGTAAGGTAATTGATTAATTGAGAGGTATAAAAATCAGTGGTTGTGCTTGGTAAATTGGTGCTTGTGGTACTTGTAGTGTGAACTGTGTCTAGAAAATAAGGGAGTAAAGGCCCCATACATATCTAGAAGCTCTGGAGAAGTATCTTTACCCCTATTATTACTTCCCTTAATGCCTAGAAAAAAATTAAATAAACTATGTAATGCTATAGGTATAGTATAAATAAGTGAGGTATAAGCGAAATAAGAAAATTAGACTTGAGGATATACTTAGTATTAAATATTAGAAATCTATATTATAGCATAAAGAGTAAGGCTTAAGCAAAGTGAAGAACATAGAATTGAGGATATATTTAGTATGAACTAGTAAGTAAAAGCTTTCAGCTCCCTTAGCCCCATTAGCCCCGAAACCCCAATATTATGCGATTGATCAATCGGGACATCGATTGATTAATCGGGACCCACTGTGGAGCCCGAATCGTAATCCCCCCCCCATTGATTAATCGGGCGCTACGATTGATCAATCGGGAGGGCGATTGATCAATCGCTCGTATTGACGAACGGGGGGTATCAGAGCAACTCTCCTCTCTTTAGCCTGAAAAACGTACGAGCTAATAAGGAATCAAAAACAAGAACTTGCCATTAGTGCATGTGACTTAGGGGGTTCAGGGCTATATATACAGGCTACCTACCACTATAGAACAGTAGTCAATTCAGTACGTTTTACTTGGTTTATATTATAAGCACGTGACCCTAGCTTTATTATTAAGCTAGTTCAACAGGTTATGAGTACCGAACACTACCTCTACATACTATAAATCACTGAATTAGCTCACTTGTACCTACCGGAAATATCCTTTAGAATATATTATAGAAGACGACTTTAGTATAGAGAAGCCCCGAATCGCCAGGCTTATAGGGCCCAATTATAGGCCCTGGAGCGTTCAGGTACATAGGCTTTTGATTAATCAAAGCCTATGGAATGTGGTTAGCCTAGGGGTGGAAACTACTATAGAACCGGGTTCTATAGGGGGTTTAGCGGCTCAAAGCTCTGGAGATGGGAGCAATCCTAAGGCTTTAGGGCCTTCCGATTATATAAAGGTAAAGGATATTAAAGCAAGTACTATAATCATGAGTTTATATACTCAGGAAGCCTTATAGCATATATTATTTCTTGGAATAGCCAGGGAGTAATGAAATATACTAGAAGTACTATATGTTCCCTGGATATATAGTAGCTTAATACTAAAATTCAGGCTTTTACTAGCTATAAGCCACCGGAACGGGGTGCTACTATTACTATAGTAGCTACGGAATTAAGTACTTTATAATACGAAATCGGAACTATTAATTCTATAGAAAGGCCCTCTAAAACCCTCAAAATATTAATTCTTTTTGGGGCTATTAGGGTACTAGATAAGCGCTTCGCTCTCCTGATATTATAGCTAGAGATTAGTAGAACTACTACTAATTATAATATAATAGTAACTTGCTTTAATAAGTATAAACGGAGAATAGAACTAAAAGAAGCCCTAAAGAAATCTGTTTTACTAGCTAAAACAGGAGAAAAAGGCCCTAAAAAGACCTCTTAGGAGAAGTGCTTTAACTATAGTAAATAAGGCTATAGAAAATCTGATTATAAGAATAAGAAGATAAAGAAGTAAGAAAATCAGGAAAAGAGCCCTAGTATAGGGCCTTTGGTAATTTCTGGAAAAGGTAAAGAACTCTTTTTAGGGCCTGGAAAATTAATTAAGAAGCCTATAGCAAATACTAGTAGTATTAAAACCAGTTAGATAGCTTTAGTAGAGACCCTACCTATAGTAAGGATTTACTATAAGTTATTAATTCTGGAAGTTCCCGGTATATAACTTATTTACGGAAGGCTTTTACTAAATATAAAATACTAGATATTTTTATACTAGTAATTATAGCAAATGGGGCCAGGTATTATATAGTAACTGCAGGCTAGTATGGGAGGGAAACTGCGACAAGACAAAAACCCATATAAAGTATACCAGAGCGCAAAACGTGACTTGATAGCAAAATAACAAATCAAAAGCGTAAATAGTAAAGCATAAATAGTATACAGTGTGCAAAAGCTCAATTAATTAAATTCTCATGAAGGATTGTTCTCTAAGTCTACAGAAAAATTAGCTTTCTTATGTGATTTCCGCAAGTCACGTGCAAAAGGCCGCGGCCTTTGCCATGTGACCTAAACCTCAAAACCGCCAAAACAATATGATTTTTGACGAGTACGGCCTGCCGTACCACACTAGTTACTCACGTGACTATATATACTATATTTAGCTCTAGCTATTTATATTATATTTTTCTTTCTCTTATAATCTAATTATATTATAATACAATTATATTTAATATAATACCCGGATTCCGGCTATTATAAAAAGTATTATATTTTTATAAGTAGCCCTAGAGGCCTCTATATAAATAGTAAAGCTTACTGGAATACTTTATATATCTAAGCTTATTAAAAGCTTAATTTCGGTATTATAGCTTTAAGATAAGAATATTACTATATATATTATTATTAGTTTTATTAAAAAAAGGTTTTTAATTAAGTTTTAAGAAATAGTAATAGAAGTTACTAGTTATTTAGAAAAAGTATATATTCTAAATAGTATTTTATAAAATACTAATATTAGACTAAAAATAATTATAATACCAGAAAACTAAACTAGTAATTACTTTTAATATTACTAGTTTAACTATTTGAGCTCTATAAGCCTAAAGCTAGAATATATTATTTCTATAAAACTTAAAGAACTTATTAAAGCTTTTTAGAAGCCTTATAAATCCTATATTAAGACTAAAATAATAAGAGTAATAAATTAAAAAGCCTCTAAAAGAGCTATAACTTTATTAGAACGGATTTATAATAATTTTTAGGGCCCTTATAATATATTTATATTAGAGGAAAATACTTATATATTTATATTTATAAATAATTATATCCGGAAATTATAAATATATTTTACTAAAACTAGAAAATAACTAAAAACTATATTTTTATAATTTAAAGCCTTAGTATAGCTAGAATTAGAATATAGAATTAAGGCTATATATTATAATAATATTTCGAAATATAAGTTTTTGGAAACTTTATTATTAGATAACTATAATATATAATTTAAATATATTATTATTTATATTTCTAAATAGAATAAAGTTTCTAAATACCTAAACTAGAGCTTAATATTAGTAGCTAGAGCTATATTATTAGATATTAAGCTCTTTATATAATTCTAGAAAAAAGCTATAATTATAGTTTATTATTTACGGAATTAAATACTTATAAAGCCTATTAAAAGAATTTCAGAAAAAGCCTATAATAGAAAATATTCTAATATTAGATATTTTAGAATATATAAATATATAATATATATATAAGTCTCTAAGAAAAATTACTTAAAAATAAATAATATAATTATTAAGGCCTATTTTATAGGCTATATATTTATATTAAGGTAATATAGGCTATATAAGCCTAAATAAAAACAAATTATAGTATTTATAATACCTGTTTTTTATAAAAACAAATAATTAAAATAAAACTAGAATAAGAAGCTTATAAGAAAGAAAATAGTTCTATTTAATCTAATAGAAATTATTATAATTCCCAGATATCCGGTATCTGAAATATCTTATTAGATATTAGATATCTTCTAGATATATATAATATAGCTGCTTTATTAGAGAAATATACTTGAAATATACTAGAAATATTTAGAAAACTAAGCCTCTTTAAAACTAGTATATTATAGGATATATATACTTCCTTATAGCCTCTTATATTCTAGTTTTCTCTTTCTTAGCTTTGAATTATTTTTATAAGAAACCTTTTATCTTACTTTCTAAGCCCTAAATACTATATTTATAATAGTATTTAAAGCTTACTTTCTTTAATCTTATAGAGGATTTCAAATAAACTAATTTAGAACTATTAGTAATATAGGTATTACTAAAATAATAGAATCTCAGAAATACAAGTAATAAACTCTAGAATAATAAAAGCAAAAAGCTTTAGAATTCTTAGAGAAATTAGGTATTTATATTTTTATAAATATATACTAGTAATATATTAGAAATCCTTTTCAAAAACCCGAAAATCAAAGAACTTTAAATAAAGGCTATTCTTTAATTAAGTTCTAAAGTAATAGATATTTATAGACTAGTAATCTAACTACTATTCTTAAGCCCTATCTTATAACCTTATAGGCCTTATATATATACTAGTAATAAGATTACTAGAAAGAATATAATAGAAGAAAAATATAATAGGTTAATTTCCTAGAATATTATATAATCAGGAATTATATTAACTTTTACTAAGGCTTCTGGTAAAGCTCCTACTAATTCAGGTTATCCTATTAGTAGCTCTTTCCAAACTAAATATCCTATTAGTATTTCTAAAGAATTTATAAATAAGTCTATAGAAATAGAATTCTCTGCTTTTATTATAAAGCTTCTAGAAACTAATAATTATATTATTACTAGAGAGTTATATAAATGGGCTAAAGAACCCAATATCTTATTTTTAGATATTAATATTATTATAAAAAGCTATTTTATATAAAAACGCTTATAATTATAATAAAGCTATTCTCGAGAATACTAAGCTTTATAATATTAAGCTTAAGAATAATATTAAATACTATATAGCTATAGTAAATTAGCTTATAGTAGCTCTAACTATTTCTGCTTTACTTACTCTAGCTATTTCAAACCTTTTTTAAAAGAATTCCGAACTATTTCTCGCTTATTTCCGTCTAAAATCCCCTATATTTTATATTTTCTTTAGAAGTACTAGAGTTACTAAACTCCTAGATTTAATTCTCTTTATTAGAGATTATACTATCTTTAATAACTAGCTAGTTTAGATTAAAAATAAGCTATAAGAAAATACTAATTTATATCTCTTAAAGAATCTCAAGATTATTTATATTTCTAATAAACTTACTAGTAATATTCTTATTCTAACTAACTTTTATATAAATAAAAATAGTCCGAATTAGTACTATTAGCTCTTAGAGCTCTATTTCTATCTAAAAAAGCTATATTCTAACCCTAATAAAATATAGAATACTTATTATAATTTTAGTAAGCTTTAAATATATTCTAGTTAAATATTTTAGAAGTTCTATATTTTCTTTTTATAACTATTTATAGAAGATAATATTAGTTTTTAAGATATTAAATATAAACTAAATAAGAAGCTCTTACTAAAGCTCTAGAAATTAGTATATATATATTATAATAATTCTTTTATTAATACTATTTGCTTTACTTAATATTATACTATTAATAATTAGTAAATTAAAGCTATATATAAGAAAACTAAGAAATATAAGAAAATAGAAACTATTTCAGTCAAGTTTATTTCTAGTACTATATTTCTAAAAAGGAGTTCAAAAAGCCTATATTAACTATTTTTATTAAGTATATATCTCCTTATAAGTACAAGTAATATTTTATAAAAACCGAGAATCTCTTAATTATTAAGTATTTTAACTATAACGAGTTCGGCTATTATATTAGATATTATCCGGTTTTATATAATAAAGAAATTAAGATAGCTCTTTCTAGAATCGAGCCGGGCTTAGTTTCTATTTTACTAGAATATACTATTCTAGTAAAGTATTTAGAGAATTTAAGCTCTAATTCTAGTATAGAACCAAGAAACAAGTACTTCTAAAGAAAGTCTCTATTTTAAGGACTTATAGTATAAATTTAGTAAAGATTAACTTGATTTATTTAATAAAAGAGAATATTCTTATAATATCCTATATTATTAGTATAAATAAATTAGGAATTAAGTCTTTTTTCCTTATTAATACTAGAACTAATAGTTATACTTTTATTAATATAAAGCTTACTTAGCTTATAAAGTAATTCTTAGAAATAGAACTATAACTTCTTTTCTTATCTTATATTATATATAGTTTTAATAGAAAGCTAGCTAAGTTTATTAAGAAATATATAGAAGTCTTATTTCTAATTAATAAATAAAATATTAATATACCTATAGTTATTATAAACCTTAGAGATTATAATATTATTTTTAGTAAGAAATAAATAATATATATTAATATTCTAGTTAATTATAAAAATATAGGCTTATATAGCTAAAAAAAAAAAAAAAATCTAAATTTATATAATTCAGTTATATTATTAGTATTTTATAATAATAGCTAGAGAAGTAATCTAATAAGAAATATTAAAAGAATACTAATTAATAAGATTTTATTATAAGCTATTTCTAGAAACCTTTTATTCTAAAATAATTTTCTTTTTTTAAAACTAATTAGAGAAAATTATATAGAATTATAGAAAAGAAGCTTTTATAGCCTAATTAAAATATAATATCTAAGTAAAAGCCAAAAAAGCAAAAAAAAGTTCTTAATAAAAAGTAAATATTAGATCTAGCTATTCTTATCTCTATAGTATTTAATTATATAACTAAAAGAGAAAATAATATTATTAGTTAAATCTCTATTTATAAGATTAATAAGAAGCTTAAAGCCCGGAAAAAAGAAGTTATTTCTAGCCTAGAGAATTAATAACTAGAAGAAATAGAGCTTTAGTAGCTATAAAAAATATTACTTCTGGAATTTAAGAAATATATCTTTATTTCCTCTAAAAAGAAATCCAATATTTTTTCTTTCTATAAATTATATAATTATAAAATTCAGATTAAAGGCCTAAAAAGAACTAAAAGTATTAAATATTAACTTTTCCGGTAATAATCTATTTAAAAGCTTCTAGAAATCAAGTATTTCTTAAAAGATAATCTAGCTAAGGGCTTTATTAAAGCTAGTTAGGCTCCCTTTATTTTACTAGTTCTTTTTATAAAGAAAGTAAATAGAGGTTTATATTTCTATATTAATTTCTGTTATCTAAATAATATTATCTAAAAGAATTAATATTTTCTTTTATTTATTAATAAGACTTTAAGTTAATTATTTAAGGCTAAGATTTATATTAAACTAGATATTTATTAAGCTTTCTATTATATAGCTATAGACCCGAATTCTCAGGAGCTAATAATATTTCGTATTTACTATAAAATATATAAATATAATATTCTCTAGAAAGGCCTTATAAATAGCCCGGCTATATATTAATATTATATAAATAATATATTCTTTAAATATCTAAATAACTTTTATATAATATATTTTAATAATATTTTTAGTTATTTAGAGAACCTAGTAAAGTATAAATAGTATATATAAAAAGTACTAGACTATTTATATCTTATTAGCCTCTAAATAAATATTAAGAAATCGGAATTTAAAGTTATATATATAAAGTATTTAGGCTTTATTATTTCTATATCTAGTATTAAAATAAATCCTAATAAAGTTAAAGTAATATATAACTAGTAATTCCTAAAAATAATTAAGGATATATAGTTCTTTCTTAGCTTCTATAACTTTTATAAATACTTTATTAGAGAATATAAACAAATTATTAAATCTTTTATCTTATTTATAAAAAAGGAAATTTCTTTTAAATAATTTAAATAATATTAAAAGGCTTTTATTTGCCTAAAAAAAGCTATAATTTTTATTTTAATTTTATAATACTATAATTTAGATCTATTTATAATAATAGAAATAGATATATTTAAAGAAGTAATTACTAGCCTACTTTTTTAATAAAACCCAGAAATAAGCCTTTAGTATTCTATAGCTTATTTTTCCAAAACTGTATTTCTAATAAAGCTTAATTATAATATATATAATAAGGAAATATTTATTATAATATAAGTACTAGAGAAATAAAAAGCTAAGCTAGAGAGCTTTTAGAATACTTCCTTTAAGGTCTATTCTAATTACTATATCTTAAAGTACTTTATAACTACTAAGAAGTTCTTTTCTTAATAAGCTAAATAGGCTAAGCTTTTATTCTACTATTATTTTAAGCTTATATATTATTCTAGAAAATTAAATAAATAAGTAAATATTTTATTATAAAAATAAAATAAAGTAAATACTTAAGGCCAGATTAAGAAAAAGCTATAAACTCAAGTACTTTTCCCTAAAAATAAGATTAATCCGGAAATTATTTATAACTTATAGCTTATAGTAATATTTTATAAAATCGGCTTATTTCATTCAGAATTTGGCCCTAAAAACCAAGTATATACTAAAGACTTTTCGGAAGAAAATACCCTTAATAGAGATATAATTTCCCTAGAAAAAAGTATTTTCTTAGAAGCTTTACTAATAAACTCTATTATAGTAGCCCCTATAAAAGTATTATTAGAAGCTTCTATTAAGTATAATAGTTTATAGTTTATAAATAAGATCCTATAAATTAATTATATATTACCGGATTATTTTTATAAATTATTCTAATTTATAAAATATATAATAAACTTCTTTCTAGATATTCTGGATATATAAAGCTCTATTAATTATTAAAAAAGTAATATTATTAGCTATTTATAAGCAAGAATATTAATTAATACTATAATAATTATTATACTTATAAGAGATTATATATATCTAGAAATAAAAAGCCTAATTTATTTTATTTCTTTCTAGTTTCTAATTACTTCTAATAATATATTATTATAAATTTTAAGAGCTATCTAGAAAATAAATTAGGCTATAATATAATTACTATATTTATAAATTACTTATCTAAATACCTAATTATAATTCTAGTACGAGATATAATTATAATTAAGTAGCTAATACTTCTATTTTTATTTTATATAATATATTAAATAAGTATTTCAGAAATAATTATATTAGATTAGGAACTCTAATTTATATCCGATTTTTAAAGCAAATTCTATATAAGAATTAGTATAAAGCTTAAGCTCTTTATAGCTAATTATTTCTAAATAAATAAATAAATAAACGAAAATTATTAATTAGTATTTTAATTAGAGATTATATTTATATATTAATTATTACTAGAATAACTAAAATAAATAAGTTATTATAATTAATTATTAATAAGCCTCTTTTTAGTATAAAACTATTAGCTAGTTCTTATTTATAATTAAAAAGGGCTATAAGCCTTATATTTCTCTAAACTAGAATTTCTCTATTAAAGCTAATTTACCTAAAAAGAAGCTAAATAGAAATAAAGCTAAAGTATTAATAAATTAATTATATAAATTATAATAACTTGCCTAAGGCTATATAAAATAAATATAGGAATAATATATAGTATAAGCTAATAAGTATTATTATCTAATTAATTTCAAAGTCGGAAATAAAATATAGATTACTATAAAGTACTAGAAATTCAATTATCCGAGCCAGAAGCTAGGGAACTAAATAAAGGGCCTATTTGAGATTCTAGAATAGTATAGCTATTTATTTCTCCTAAAATTACTAGAAATTATAAAGATATATCTAGTTTTTTATATAGAGAAGCTATAAAAAGACTTCTAGAATTCTTTATTAGATTAAGTAAACTCGGAACTATTCTTATTAATACTAGAGAATAGTAAATAAGAATATAGTATTAAACGGGTTATTATAGTTAAGCTAGTAAGAAATAGGCTAAAGTATAGAATTTAGTAAGTTAGTTAGGATAAGAATCTAGTATAATATCTAGTTTTAGTACTAAGTAATAGTTTTCTGATTTTATAAAGTTTCTATAATAATAATATTAATATATTAGAACTTTTATAAAACCTATAATACTAGCTAGATTATATAAAAAATAATACTTGTCTAGAATTATACGGAAATAATAATAAATTCTTCTAGATTATATAATAAAAGTACTAGTCTTTTATATATAATATTTATATCCGAGATATTAGTTTTATTTTAGAAAGAAGTATAATATGAAATTAGATAAATTAATAGCTTTTATAAAGCTCGGGAATAAGCTTATTATAAAGAGAAAGGTAATATTATAATTTTCAGATATTTGGTATTTGAGATATCTTACTAAATACTAGATATTTTCTAGATATATATAATATAGCTACTTTACTAGAAAAGTATTCTTGAAATATACTAGAGATATTTAGAAGACTAAGCCTCTTTAGAACTAGTATATTATAGGATATATATATTCCAGTTTTCTCTTTTTTAGTTTTAAATTATCTTTATAAGAAATCTTTTATCTTACTTTTTAAGTCCTAAATATTATATCTATAATAGAAACTATAATAAAATAGCCTATAATATCTAAAGCTTTTATAATTATAGGACTTTTAGGAAATATATATAGTTCTTTTATTTCTATTTCTTTATTACTTAATTTCTAATAAAGTATTTTAGGAAAATATAGAAATATTATAATAATAAATATAAATATTTTAGATTCTAATTTAGGAAATATTAATTCAGGAGATTCTAATTCTTATAATTAGAAAGAACTACTAATTATAGGATATTTAATTTCTAGAATCTATATTAAGGCTATAAATAACTTTATTTATAAAACCTATTAGAAATAAATAATTAGTAAAGAATTTACTAAATTATAAGTTCTAAATACCTAAAAAGCTATTTTATTACTTTCTAGAAAAAAATCTATAAATTATAAATATATATTTATAAATCTAATTAATAAATATAAAGCTTAACTAATAAGTTAGAACTTTAATTAGATTTCAGAAAACGATTTCCTGAAAACTTTTAGCCCTATTATTAGAACTAAAAGCCTAAGAATTTTACTAGCTTTAGAAGCTTATAAGAACCTGGAAATATATTAAATTAATATAATTAATATCTATTTATATTTTAAGCTTTATACTAAAATATATATATAAGTTTCTCAAGTTCTAAAATATATTAAAGGCTTAGTATTTCTTTTATTTAATTCCCTATATAGACTTAAATAATTAGAAATAAAATAATATATTAAAGCCTATATAGAACTAAAATCTTTTAGTTTTAATTTCTGTTTTAATAAGCCAAATATCTTTATTATTATAGATTATAATATAATTATAAAGCTCTATATAAATAATATACTAGGTCTGGGCCAAAATCTATAAGCTATTTAGAAGATTATTAATAGAATAGCCTCTTTATAAGAAATTAAGAATTTAGGAATTTAAGAATTTAGGAATTTAAGAATTTAAGAATTTAAGAATTTAGGAAATATAATTCTAATTTTAAATATTTAAATATATAGAAATTACTTTAAATATATTTTATATCTTAATTAAAGTAAGTATATTATAGGCCTTATAAAGAGATTTAGACTAAAAGAAACTAAGCCTATAAATCTTTTTATAAATAACTGAAATATCTTAATTATAGAATAATTAGAAAAGAAATAAATTAATTAAAATTTATATTAGAAGGCTATAGGCTATATTATATAAGTTTTAAAGAACTCTCATTCTAATATTATTTATATAATTAAATAGTTTAGCTAATATTATAATAAACTTATTATATAATATTAGAATATTATATTAAGAATATTCTATTACCTGAAAAATACTATAAATTATAATATTTTATATAGTATTAGAAAAATTAAAAGTATTAAGCTTTAGGGCTTTAGTAATATAAATTATATAAATAATATAATAAATAAATACTTTATTATAAAGTATTTATATTTATTTAATAAAGGATTTATTATATGGTTTTTTATTAAATAGTACTATATAGCTATTTCTATTATTTAATTAGAATATATTAGCCTATTAAAGGCTAGTAAATAGGGCTAGTAAATTAGGGCTTTATTTAGAAAGCTTAAATATATCTAATATTTAAATATTATTCTTTTAATTCCTATATTTAATAATAATTAGAGATATATAATATTAGCTAGAAATTCTATAGCTTATAATTAAATTAAGTATATTAATATCTACTATTATTATATTAGAAAGCTAGTAGCCTTTAATAAGATTACTATTAAATATATTTCTAGTAAGAAAATAATAACTAATATATTTACTAAGCCTCTATTTTTAGTAGCCTTTAGGTATTATATTATTATAATTCCATGCTTTATCTAGCCTAGTATCTGGTATTTAATACCTAGCCTAGTATCTAGTATTTAATATCTAGCCTAGTATCTAGTATTTAGTATCTGAATCTAGTATCTAGTATTTAGTATCTGAATCTAGTATCTAGTATTTAGTATCTAAATATCTAGTATCTAGAATTATATAATAATTATATATAATAAAGCTAGGGAAAGCTATATTTTAGGAAATTTAGGATACTAAGCCTTATTAGGCCAAGCTATAAATAAAGAACTATAAATACTTAAAGAACTTTAGCTCGAGACTTCCTTTTTTTCTTAGCTTAGTTTTCTTAATAAATAATTCTCTTATAAGTGCCTTATTTATAGGCTTTCTTTATAGATTTATAATATTAAACTAAACTTATTCTTTTTATCTAGAAAGGCTCTAGAATATCTTTCTTAAAATATTTATTTATTTCTAAAAAATGACTTCCTATATATAAATTATATATATCTAATATTTTTAATATAGCCTCTTATACTAATGGCTCTTCTAAAAGTCTTTACTTATATTTTATAATTCTATCTCTTATATCTAATACTAAAAATACCTCTGAAATAGAATCTTTTATTTTAAGAGAATTACTTACTTTATCTAATATTTATTCTAATATACTTATATTATAATAAGCCTAAATCAAGATCTAGATAAATGCCTAGACTAATTATATAACCCTAAATAGCTTAGCTACTAGTCTAGCTTACTTGCTTAATATAAAGAAGCTTTCCCGAGAATATTTTATTAGTAAAAGTTATATTTCGGGTAATATTTATTTCTAATCTAAATATTATAATATAATATCTAACTTTCTAGTTTCTTTTATTAAATAAGTATATCTAGCTAGGGAAGTTCCTAAATATAATAAGTTCTGTTTTATAAAGGTTCCGGATTCTTTAAAGCTTAGTAATAGTAAAAACCTAATTTATAATTATTAGTAAGTCTAGATTATTAATAAATTTAAAGTTAATATAGACTATTATATAAATAAGAATACTTATATATATTATATTTTTAATTATATAAAAAGTAATACCTAATATTACTTATATACTTAATATAAGTCCAATATTATTAATTCTTTTAAAATAGCTATAGAAATAATTAATTATCTTAATAAATACTTTATTAACTCTTATTATATATATAAAACTAGATATAAATATAAGAAACTATAAATAAACGAGATTTAGATCTTTTATAAATTCAAGATCAAGTTTATTTACTTAGTAAATAAAGCTTAGATCTATTTATAGAACTATAATAATAATTTATATAATAAGCTAATACTTTTTCTTTAAAAATAACTTATAAGCTAGTATTATTCTATTTATATATTCTATAACCTATATTATATAGCCTTATTAATTAATTCCGAGATAAAAATATTATAGACCTATAAGAGCCTTAGAAAATATATTAAGGCTCGAGCTATTATTACTTTTCTAATTTCTATTATTTCTAATACCTCTATATTTATTATTCCCAAACTCTATATAATAACTTCTTATATCTTTATACTAACTCGAATACTTCTAATTATTAGTAAGCTAGCTATTAAAAAAGAAAGCACTCCTACTTTAATCTTAACCTATTTTAATTACTTTTAGACTAGTTATATAGCCTGTAATTATCTAGTATTAAAATATATTACTAATATTAAGGAACTAGAAAAGAATAATAAGCTTATAGAGGCTAATATAAATAATATACCAGGAAATAAAAATATCTAGGAAAAGACTTTTTCTTAGATAAACTTGAAATTAATTTCATAGAAATTAACCTAAACTAGTTAATAAGAGAATTATACTTAACTATATCTTATAGCTTATCTTATAATAAATATTTAGTTAATATCTCTTCTTTTACTAATTCCGGAATAAATAGTTTTATATTTATTAATATTTTCCTTATTATAAATATTATTACTTTCTTTAACCTCAAGTTCTAATACTTATCTAAACCTATTAGTATTAAGAAATATAATAGTAAGCTAGAAACTCGTATTATTTACTTCTTAAGAATATATCTTACTATTAACTAGAAATAATAATATAATATTTCCTTACTAATTCTTAAGCTTGAATTCTATAATCTTATTCTTAGTTATAAGTAGCTAGAATACTTTAAACTACTTTTTAATATCCGAAACTAATATTTAATATAGCCCGAATTTCTTTTTCTATTACTTTTGGTTATATAAGAGATTCCTATATCTCGAGAAGCTTTATTTCCTGCCTCAAAACATATTTCTTACTTTAATTATTAAATAGATATTAAAATCAGAAACTATATATTTAATAAAAAGAACTAATAATAAGCTGCTAGGAAATAAGCTTTTATTAAAAACTATAATATAGAAAATAACTCTGCTACTAACTCCTTTCTATATACTAGCTTTACTAATAATATTACTTCTAAATATAATTCTACTAATTCCGAATTAGATCCGGATAAAGAGCCTAAGCTAGTACTAGTTACTTCTATTTTATAGAAGCTAAAAATTAAATACTTTTATAAATAGGATACTTAAGATAGCTATTATTAAATAAAAAACTCTTTAGCTAATATTATTTATCTTATAAATATCCTATATTAAAAGAAACTATATATAGAAAAAAAGCTAATAGAAGCTCCTGCTATTAAGATTACTAGTATTAGCTTTATAGGTATATATTATAAGCTCTAATAATCCGAGAATAAAGCCTTTACTATAAGCTTTTATAAGATTAATAGCCTCCTAAAATAATAAAGAGAGCTTTTTCCGGGAGCTAATATAGAAAACCCTATTATTTCCGGATAATATACTAAGTTTAATAAAGTCTTTTCTAAAAAAGCTTCCGATATTCTATCTTTCTATTAATTATATAATTATAAGATATAATTAGAAAAGAAAATAAAGAAATATCTGAAATATAGCTCTTTATATAAGATAATAATAGCTAAATTAGAGATTACTAAGAAATACTTTCTAGAGAACCTTAATAAAGGCTTTATTACTTCTAGTTAATTACTATTTACGGCCTTTATTCTTTTTATAAGAAAGTCTAATAGAAGCCTATAGTTCTATATTAATTACCGGAAGCTTAACTAGATTATTTATAAGAACTATTACTTTCTTTCCCTTATTAATAAGACCTTAACTAGAATTAGTAAAGCCAAAATCTTTATAAAGTTTAATATTTATTAGGCTTTTTACTAAATTTATATAGATCCCGAATTAGAGAAATTAATAATATTTCATATATATTATAGAATATATAAGTATAAGGTTTTATTCTCTAGATTAACTAACGGGCTAGTTACTTATTAGTATTATATAAACGATATCCTATTTAATTATTTAGACGACTTTTATATAGCTTATCTAGATAATATTCTTATTTATTTTAATAATAAGTTAGAATATAAACTTTATATAAAAAAAGTCCTTTAGTAGCTTTAAAATATAGGCTTATAAGCAGATATTAAAAAGTATAAATTTCATATTATATATATAAAATACCTTGGCTTTATTATCTTTATAAAGAATATTAAAATTAATTCTGAGAAGATTATAATTATAAAGAATTAGAAAGCTTCTCGAATTATAAAGAAAGTATAAGCCTTTCTAGGATTCTATAACTTCTATAAGAAGTTTATTCGTAACTATAGCAAGATTACTAAGCCTCTATTAAATATTATATATATAGATATTTCCTTCTTATTTAATAAGGTTTATTAGAATACTTTTAAAAAGCTTAAAGCTTATCTTATATTATTAGTCTTATTTTATTACTATAACCCAAAGTAATAATTAATAATTAAAACTAATATTTCGGATAGTATTATTACTAGTATTCTTTCCTAATAATATAATAATAAGTAATATCCTATAGTATTTATAAAATATAATTATAAAATATATAATAAAGAAATACTTATTATTATATAGTTTTTAGATTAATAGTACCCGGAATTTTAAAGAACTACCTATTAAATCCAGATCTATATAAACTATTACTTATTAGAATACTTTATAATAATAAAGAAGCTTATAAGTAAATAAGCTAAATAGGCTAAAGCCTTAGCCAAATACTATTTTATTATCTAATATAAATCCGGTAAATAAAATATAAAAGCTAATATTCTAATATACTAAAATAATAAAATTATCTAGTAAAATGAAATAAAAAAGAAATACTATACTAAGGCCTTCTTTTCTTAAAACCAAATTAACCTAAAGGTATTCTAGGACCTTAGTATTAAAATTAATTCTCTTTTTATTTTCTAAGATAATAATAATAATCTTAATAAAACGAATAATTTAGTTAAACGAATTTTATAAAATAACTATAAAGCCTCCTCTTTATAAGCCTTCTATAAATAGGCTAAACGGGATAATACTAACTTTACTATAGAAAATAAGTTACTATTTTATTATAAATAACTTATAATACTAAAAGAATAGTTATATATAGATTTAATTTATAAGACTTATAACTAAGTTTCTATAATATATTCCGGTAAAAATAAAACCTATAAGCTATTATAATTATAGTATTACTAGAAGAATATATAATATAATATTACTTAATATATTTGTAATTACTAATTATATAAATAGATAAATATTTCAAGAAATAAAACCCCTAATTTACTTTACTTTTTACTAGTTCCGAATTACTTGTAATAATATATTATAATAGATTTCAAGTTAATACCTGGTTTAAAATCTGGTTATAATACTATATATATTATAATTAACTAATTAAATAAGTAAGCCATTTCTATATCTTGCTATAAGATAACTATAATAGAGGATATAGTAAAGATATATCTCCGAATTATTTATTATTACTATAGCCTTCTAGCCTCTATTATTTCTAATTATAGTCTGTAATTTATATTAGTATTCTAAAAAGAATTTAATAGAATTCTAGGTATAAGATTAAAGCTATTAATAGTATATTACTTATAAACTAATAAATAGACGGAAATTATAAACTAATATATTAATTAATAATTATATCTATATATTATATATTACTAAAATAACTAGGATAAGTACTTACTAATAATTAATTATACTTAACTTATTCTCTTATATAGCTCTATTAGTATGTCTCTATATGAACTTCTTAATAGTAGGCTTCTATAGACCTCTTTTAACTAGTTAACCCTAATAACTATATCTTAAAACAAGCTAAGTAATATAAAAGCTTAATAGATTACTAGATAAATAGAGGATATTATAAAGAGAGGTAAAAAGAATATAGAACAGGTATAAAAGAAAATAGAGAAGTATACTAATACTAAATATTACTCTATAGATTTCAAAGTAGGAAATAAGATATATATATTAATAAAGAAGTAAAAGATATAATACCCTAGCTATAAACTAGATTACTAAATAGCCGGGCTTTACCTAATCCTATATTAAGTTAATAATTTCTATAAGGTCGAATTACTCGAGAGTATTAAAATTTATAATATATTCTCCCTAGACTATCTATAAGGCTACTAATAATCTACTACCTGGCTAGAAGAATGAATTACCTCTACTAATTCAAGTAATAATAGACCGAGAATACGAAGTATAAGATATCCTGGTATTAAAGGCAGAGCAGGAAAAGCTCCTATATAGGGTTAGTTAGGTTAGATATAATAAAGACCTTAACTAGTATCCGGCCTCCGATCTGAAATACTCTCCCTATAAGCTATAAGACTACTACTTGGCTAATTAATAATAGCCAGGCCTACTAAAGAAGCTAGTTGACTAGGTACGAGCCTGGGAGAACGGGACGGAGGACTATAATAATTTGGATAACGATTCTATAATGCCTACCCGCTTGAGGATAAGCTTTTTCCAAGGGGGGGGGGGGGGGTGATATTACGATTCTATGCTTTACCTAGCCTGGCATCTGGCATTTGGTACCTAGCCTGGCATCTAGTATTTGGTATCTGAGCCTGGTATCTGGTATTTGGCATCTGAGTATCTGGTATCTGGAGTTATATAACAGTTACACGTAACGAAGCTAGGGAAAGCTGCACTCCAGGAAATTTAGGACGCTAAGCCCCATTAGGCCGAGCCACAAGCAAAGAACTGTAAATACTTAAGGGACCTCAGCTCAAGACTCCCTTTCCTCCTTAGCTTAGTTTTCTCAATAAACAGTTCTCCTACAAGTGCCTTATCCGTAGGCTCCCTTTATAGGTCTGTAACATATATAAAAGGGTTATTTGTATTATAATTATAGGATTACAGGCTATTTTTGAGCTGTTTTTTGATTTTTGGGTACTAAGGCTCTAGGGGCTTTAGTAAATAAAGCAGTAATTTTTGGAATTATTTCCTTAGGGCTATTTTTAGGAATATATAAGGGAACTATTAAAATTAGGGGCTATATACTAATAGAGCTTAAGCTATAGGCTTATTACTAAGTATATTATATCTTATAAGATTAATTTAGGATATAATATGCCCTATAAGAGTAAATTAGTTTAGCTAAAGTTAAATAGTTTAATATAAGGCTTTCTGGTTTAGGGGTTTAGTATATATAACTTAGGGATTTTAGGGCTATATATATAGGCTATCTACTACTATAGAATAGTAGTTAATTCAGTACGTTTTACTTGGTTTATATTAAAGCACGTGACCCTAGCTTTATTATTAAGCTAGTTTAATAAATGGTATTACCCCCTCCCTTGAAAACTTATAGTGGGCCCAAGGATAATACCACCCAAGTACTGGCCATCTCAAGGGTGTATAGCCAATAGCAATTCTGGAAAGCACCTGATATTTCCTGGTTGGGGGTTATAACTTATAAACGAAGTTTCAAGGTGGCGTTACTAAAGGGCCCACTGTAAGTATTCAAGGGGGGGGGGGATAGTAAAAAGGACGTAAGGTTTATATTCCTGCACCTTCGGGCCCTTTTAAACTGGTCTCGAATGAGCTTACGTAGTTCCACGTGTGCTTGATTACGTACAAAAGCATGTTCTGAAATCACACCGCGCACCCCCTGCAATAACCTTCTTGAACCTCAGCTCCTTCGTCTTTTCGCCTCCACATCCTGCTAGCAATAATTCATCACCCACTTACTATCTAACCACCTTCGAAAATACTTGAAGTTGGAACAATCTCAAACCTCCGTCTTCTCTTCTCATATCGCTCGCATCCTCAGTGATACTCTGAACCGCTATCACACACGCACACTCCCACGCACGCACACTGTCTTTCAGAATCCTTCTCTGGCTCTCCATTGAAAATATGGAGGAAAATGAAAGCAATTTCGAGGCCAACATCCTGTCCACTTGCAATAAAACCCAGTTCACTAGCGGAGCCATCCGACTCCTCAAATTCGAAGGGCGCATTCAGAATGGACACGCCCGAGAGCAACGGCCGAGCCTCACACTCTTTACCGCTGCTCTTCCCAGTGCGGATTTCTAGTCTGAAGAACCCCCTGTGCGCTATTTCACATTGTCTTATGTTTGGGGCGAAAACGAAAGCAATAACAACCCAGAGATATTCATCAACAAACAGCCTTTCAAAATCTTGCCCAATCTCCAGAAAGCCTTGTCGACATGTCGAACGACAACCCTTGGTTCAGACGAGTGTGGATCATTCAAGTGCTGTCGGTCTCAGCCGACTACACTTTCATGTGCGGAAAATGGAGTGTTCCAGGAGACCACTTCAAAGTCTTCAATGCCTCATTCCACTTCAGCTTTCTTTGGATGAAACACGAAGTCTTTTCACTCAGCAGTATCACCCAAGTGGACCAGTATTTAGACTCCCATCCAAACTTGTGTCATTCTGGTGGCGATTGGGCGGCACAACGGATGGGCATTTATGAAAATGTTTTGGGGCCAGCGCTGAATATACGGGCCTGCGCAACCTTGGAAACTCGAAAAACGTGGCGACGAGACCGCCCAGAAGATTGTCCTACACTGAAAGCACAACTTTTTCGGGCATCCGCCAAAAGATCCGCTAGCGGTCTGTACCCCACTGACCCGAGGGACAGGACCTATGGTTTGCTCGGGGTTGCAAGTGACGCCAAAGAGCTCGGAATGGACCCTAAATCCTACACAGTTTATAAAGGAGCGAACACCGAAGAAATTGTATACACTGAGGTTCCAAGAATACTAGTCCAGCATGGTCATTTGGATATTTTGACCAAATGCCAACCCCTCGACCCAAGGACTCGAAATGCCAAGTTACCATCATGGGCACCGGATCGGAAGAACGAAATACCATGGCCTTGGGGAGGTTTTATCGGAGATGATCTGTATCATGCTTCTGGTAAAAGCTCATCCAGATTAGTCTGTTGCAGTGAAGATCCTGAAGGCATTCTCACAATCAAAGCTATGTTTATTGGGAAGGTGGCTGAATTAGGAACAACATGGAAGGGTGGATGGAGAGAAGACTTCGACAAGGAAAGAGCCAGCCTCCTCTTCACCGAAATTATTGGCTTCCTCCCGAAGAGCACTATCTTCAATAAGCTAGGGAAAGCCGACAAAGTACTCTGGCGAATACCTATTGGAGGTATGGTATGGAATAAGCTTGGAATTAATCGCCGGGCGACTGAGAAGTCTCTCGGAGAGTGCCAGGTCATGATGAGTTTTTTTTTTTGAGGCATTCTTTAAGCACGAAAGCATGCATAAAGGATGTGCTGGCACACAAGCAAAATCCATTCGAGATCCCGAACATGATGTCTTACTTGGGCTCAATGTTGGATATGTATAATGCAAAACCTTTTCTTTCTGAAGACGAATTTGGAGGATATGTTAGGCTCTCTGCTCTGCCCGGGTGAAGCGGAACAAGGAGATGAGATAATTATTCTGTTTGGATTGTACATTCCACTTGTGTTTCGTAAAGATGTGAATGGTTTCTATCGAGTTATTGGTGAGGCTTATGTACAAAGATTGATGGATGGGGAGGCATTGGAGTTAGACCTCCAAGTTTCAGATATCCGGCTCAAATGATACCTGTCGCGGAAGCCGACGGAATGGATGTGGCCAATCAAGCTGCCAAGCCAAACCTCGCTCCGAATTCTCTGAGCGTCAACATGGTAACCGCGACTTGGTACTTCGAGGCTTCGTCTTTTCGCATCCATGAATGCGTACGGTACATGAGAATTTGTCGACGGCCATCACTCTCCAAACTTCTAATAACTCTCTATACAACCAGATCTAGGAACCCCAGGATGTTCGAGTGACTCTTCGAAAATTGAATGGGGTTGTTCAATGATCCTGCTTCGAAAAAGGACTCTTTAGCTGTCGATGGGACCTTGAAAAAGCTTCGCTCGAACACTTCCCGATCCCTGAATTATGACAAGGACATCAAATCAAGATATAAATTCTGAAGGTAGCCCGAAGACGCTTCGTTCGAACGCTTATTAGCCTCGTACTTCTTCGTCTCGACCATCATTCTGTATCTCAGCTCCTGTTCCCAAGAAAGCTTTGCATACTCCCAGTCCTTGAACTTCTCTCGGGGCGCCAATGGCGAGTCCTCAGACCACAACTGGCCCATGGAAAGCTCAAACTTGAACAACGCTGCACCCAATAGCGGAATTCCTCTGGGGTAAAACTTGAACCATTCTTCTCTGTCCCATCCGTCTTCCTTAGGTTTGGTTGGAACACCATGCCCCAACGTCGTGAGCTTCACTTTCTCCTCATTTTTTCGTATCTTCTTTCGCTCTGTTCTGTCCAGCTTCTTATAATTGTCGTATTCCCAACCCCGACGCTCATCCTGTCCGGCGAGCCAGTATCGTTCCCATTGCTTCTGAGTCCACATACTCAAGCCCGACCATCCCTCAAAACACCTCATGATCTGAGCACCATCTATAGTCAACCCAAACAACTCCTCCCTCTTAGCGTTGAACTGCTGCATTTTCGCAGACAAGGGATTGAAAGCGACCATCAGACGATGTCGCCACTTGATACGGGCAACCTTGTCATGAATTACCCCATCCCCACCCTCTTCCTCTTCCCCCACAGAAGTCTTCAGAACCCTCGCTAGCTCATCGAGATAGCTTGACGTTCCGCCCAGACAGTTGTCATCATACCAGTCCCTGAAGCGCTCCAGACGCATCATCGCAGCCGTCGGACCGCGCAGCTCGTCAAGCGCATTGTGAAGCTCGACAAAATTGCTATCCAGACACTCCGCCGTTGCATCGTCGGCCCATGTCCCATCGCCCTCTTTGTGAAAGAAAGCTCCAAAGGGCTTATCCAGTCCAATCACGAACTTGAAAAACGCGAGGAATTTGTCAAGTGTGGCATTCCCCTTGAATGCGGGCGGAACATGGATCTCGGCTTTGCAGTTTCGGATGCGGCACAATTCTAGAAGGATGACGCCGGCATCGATGTAGTCTCCTAGCGGGTGCGGGATACTGGATTGTAGGTTTCCATTTGAAAACCATGAGTCGGGAGATGTGGCGAGGAGGTGGATGGCCACTTCTGGAAGCCGGCCACGTTCGCTGAGGAGGAGGTCTACAAGCGAGCGGGCTTTTGCCCAGAGGTTGAACAGCTGGCCGGGATCGCGTGGGTCTGGTGCCTCGATCTGAATCTCTATCCCTTGGAGTTGGTGATAGGGGAGGTCTTTAAAGCCAAGTGATTTTGCATGGCTCGAGCTCTCGAGCATGGTCGTGCCGAAGGAGCTGGTTACACTGATCCATGATCTTCGGTCGTAGATGGGACATAGATTGAAGGTGAGGATTTCTTTGGAGTAGATGTGATGGGATACCTCGTGGTACAGTTGGCGGCATGTGCTGAGGATGCTCATCGAAGTCTTCATGTTGTCGCCTTGTGATCTGAGATTCTCCCAGACTTTGGCTCGGACTTCTGCTGGCAAATTGGCCAGCTTTCCGAGATTAGTGGATCCCATGATTGTTGTTTATGGAGTTCGAGGCGTCTTTTGGGTGCCTTGAATGTGTTGGTGATTTGTGTTGCGTTTCCGATCGAGAGCTTTTGAGAAAGTTGTGAGGTAAAAGTTTTGTAGAGGCTTTTAGATGGATGTGGGCGCAGGCGTCAATAAACCATCGGGAGCTTCAGTCAGTTTCGAAATCTTTTTTTACCTCAGGTGCGTATAGTTGAGTCACGAGAATTGCCGTGTAGTCGAAACAGAAGTTTGGTTCCAAACCTCTCAAAAGTCGGGACCTAGGAACATTAGATCGGTGTAACCAATGTTCCGAAAGTGTAGGACAATTGTAAGATTACAAAATGGAGAAGCTTCCTACATGAAGCCGAAAAAAATTGGGGGGTTTGAACCATGAAGAGACGAGTGCAAGATAGGAGAAAATAACAAGGCAAATCCCTCACACATCTCAAGCGAAGTGAGGCTTGGTTATTCCAATGCAATATCCGTACACTTTTCCGAACACTGACCGAACCAGGAACAAGCTCTCGGGCGTTATCGCAAGAGAAGGGATACCTGACACGAGCGCGAGATCAAAATATCCCAACTTCTTATGGACTTTAAGTACCAAGTCTACTCCGCAGATGAGAATGCCATTAATATCATAGCAGACCCCAGTGGAAGATTTTCACGCCTTCCAGTAAATGAAAGTCTCTTCCAAGATGAGTGTGTCAGATTGAGTGTCACCACCCCAACTTCTGTTACACATTTCCTCGACGTCCCAAACGGTGGCACATTGAATTCGTCGGAGTAAATGTTATCCATCTTTTAAACTTTTATTGTGCATGGTTTCACCGTCCCAACTTTTAGGTACATTGAGAATATAGATTTAACACCGGGTGATCTCAGGGAAGGGGATTGACCTTAAGTAAATAGTCTCCACGAACTTGTCCTGCACTTTGCGAGCCTTTCCCCGTTACTGCGATGGAAGCTGGGTTTCATCCGATATTTGGAGATGGGGGTGGTTAAGGTTTTTGTAGCACATCGGCTCAATGTTTGAGAGAGCTTTGGGGCGTTGAGACGTTCTAGAGGCTGAACCCGAATAGCTGAATGTCTGACTTGAATTCGGACATGGGGCCAAGCCATGGACTTGATGAACCAACCACTGCTTGACAACAATCTTCGGGCCAGATTGGCTAACATCATTCAACATTCGAGCGGGTGATCTTTCATTTCAACTTGAGCAACGTTTATAATTCGCGGTGGTATCATGATAATGCACCAAAACAGCCTGAGCGCCGTCCATTTAAGCCCAAAGCTCGTCTTCAACATCATACATCGTCTACTCTAGCCAGTAGTGCGGGGATATCATCAACTGTGTTGCGGCCTTCCAAGATATCTGATTACTTGTTAGCATTCTGTCACATGCCAGAATATGGAGGGAAGGGAACTTACCCAGCACAGCCGTAAAAAGCGGATACTCGTCCTCCCGGCCCTTCGCCTTCAAAAAGCTATTAACCTCCTTCGCCGTACTCGTCCCCTGCAACTTCTGCCCATTCAACTCTGTAGCCTCGACCTCATCAACGCTCACCCCCCTCTCGACTGCCATCTTCGCACACCTGAAATTCCTGCCTCCGGAACAGGACGTAATCAGATCCGCGACGCCGCAACTCTCTTCCGTGAACGTGCCTGCATGGACTGTCTGCCCGAAGAACTCTTTGCCGAATTTCACCATCTCGAGGAGACCGACGCGCATCACGGCTGCTTTGGCGTTGTCGCCCCAGCCTCGCCCGTCGACGAAGCCTGCCGCGAGCGCTACGATGTTCTTTAGTGCGCCGCCGAGAGAAACACCTGCTACATCTGACACCATGCGGACGTGGAAATATGGTCTGTAGAACAGCGTCTTGAAAAGTCCGTGATCCAGAGGTGGGTAATCGGACGGCACGGCCCTCAATCGCACCTTACTGTCTCTGCCCAGAACATCCTTATGCGGCATATCCGCGGGCGTAATCGTCAAATTGACTGTTGATGAAGAAGGAGAAGGGCCAGTCGGCGTCGCTACACGGGAGTCCACAGGCGGAGGATCATACGCGATTGTCGTCTCGCACCACTTCTCTTGCGCGATCTCGTTGGCAATATTCGCGCCCGACAGGGCGCCGCAGTAGATTCCCAACCCTTCACCGATCCATTCCGAGAACAGGGAGATCTCAGATTCCGTGACTTCCACGCCTTTGATGCAAGAGATCCCGCGCGCGAAGGGCAGAATGTTGCCGACTAGTTGCTTGGAGATGCGGCCGATGAATTGGTGGGGCAAGTTGAAAATTAGGACTGTGGAGTTGGTGGCGGCGTCGACGACGGAGGGGTTCGCGATGATGTTGGCGGGCAGCTTGATGTTGGGCAGGTATTTGACGTTTTCGTGGTATTTGTTTATTATATGGGTGAGTTTCTGAGGTTGGTCGCCGATTGAGGGGTCGTAGTGCTTTGAATCCTTCTCAATTATGACTTCCTCCTCGTATACCCACATTTGTACTTCCTCCTCGAAGAGTTCTGGATGCGCCTTCGTGTTCTCGGCGATGATCTTTGCAATTGTCGAACCCCTTTGCAAGTTAAAATTGTACTTCAATATAGAACGGGAGGTCTACCAGTTACCAGACCCAACAATGGTGACCTTGTGCTTCTTCGTGGGCGCGCCGAGGGTTGCCATCTTGGCTCGTTGAGGGACTTGGAAATGGTTGGAAGACTGTGTTATTCGTCTGGCAGCTTGACTTGCTCTTGCTGTCAATCTTATAAGCATATGATTGCTCGCAGATGTACTAAAGCATCAATTGAAAGTCGCGACGAGAAAGAGAGAATTCAGGGACACGGCTGAGGTGAGACAACGTTAACGAATGTTGGTCTTGTGCCCGACTGCTTGGTTTCATGTGAGAATTGGCTGGCAGATTTTGGCGGCCGTTGAGACCGAGGATAGGCGGTCATTCCGTGCAGGGGTACTCACCGCCCGCTGTATGAGGTCTAGCTCCAGATTGAACTGCAGGTCTTGCATGTGAACTCGAATCAGGAAATTCGGTGGGACAAAACAAATCGAGGGGCCGAAGCAGCATGGTGGCAACGATTTTCAGGGTGGAGGGGCTGTCCACTAAGGTGTAAAGTGTTCTCAACCAGCACAGTATATGTGCACCCTCGACGCAGGTGATGTATCGCGGGGAATAACAGCAAAAGGGAGAGTGATGAGCAGATTTAGTGGTACTTGTGTTGGTGGACTGGCGGGAGCAATGCTCTAGGGGAAGGCAAGGGGTCAGGAACTTACAACCCATGCTTCTCGGCGGCCGAATCCTTGATATCCAGAAATAAACAATTCCTTGTTGACACGTGAGATCAAGGTAGGAAGTCTTGAAGGCGTGTAAATATCTTTGCACTTCACTGCTCACCCTCGGATGCAGTTTCTTTGGGAGGATTCTCGGCCACACCCGAAGAATGACGTAATGCCGAAAGTGAGCTCTTGCCGAGGCCGAATACTCTATTCCTACCCCACGAAGTGCTTTATTCTTCTTGCACTTCAAAACATTAGACTTCAGTGCAATAATCCTGCTCTATTTGACTTCAACGGGCGTGCCCCCGAAACCAAAGCTGAAGCTCTTATGGGCGCTATGTGTGCTCACGCTAGCAATGTTACTTGCTGCCAAAGTCGGTATCATCCCGGAACACCGTAAGCGAGCCCCTTTCTCGAGCCGATTCTGCCCAAGAAGAGACCTCAAGTTCCCCGGAAAGGTAGATGTGGTGTTCTCGTTATTTTGTGCCCTATTTCGAAGCTCGCTTGGGGGCAAATATGATGGTGGCTGGTTATGAGTCATCATTGCCATAGCCTTCGACGAGGCTGCGCCTTCAATCAACGGAAATCGACGTGCTCCACTTGAGGGTTGAAACGATTACATCCTGTCTTTCCATTCTTTGATCTATTCCATTAAAGCCACTCCTACACCCGAAAAGTTGTTAACGACTCTTGCTTCTGTGGTGTCAGTGCATTATGGAAGACGAATCGGCTCTCATTAAACAGACAACTGAGACAGGCTGGTCGAGCAGCGGGTCCCTCTGTCCGCGGTGCTACGGTCTCTTTTCCACCACTTCAAGCCTCAAGGCCCTTCTTTCCGACGAAGGCATTGCCCACACCTGCATCGAGTCGTGGGGCTCAGAGTACACTGGTATTTGCGTTCTGTGCGAGCTCCTGTCGCGACCCGCGCCAATCATCTTTAAACCATGCATTCCAAGATTGAAGGCGGTTTTAGGCGCGGCCTCACAAACTAAAGAATCGTTTCGAAATCTAGATGGAGAATTTTCCTTGATTCCGGATCTGGAGTATCCGGTGAATGCGTTGCGGATTCGCGATCTGGAGGTGTTAGGCTTAGGCTCTTTGTACTACGAGGAGCTTTATCAGCCACATTTGCTCGCTGTCCCAGGTTCGTCGGGAGGTATTTGCACGTCGCAGATTTTGTGGTGCTAAGCAATGTTAGGTTATCCATCAAGACTATTATCCATCCCGTCGCAACAAGCTCACATGGATTCGCCTTGGATCATGCAGGAAACTAGGCTCCGAATTAGGATCTGTCAAGAGGAGCATCCACTCTGCCCTGGCAGCACAATGCCTCTTCTCCCGAGAAGAGTCATTGACGTTGGCGGTAAGTGCGGAACCACCCTAAAGCTATATGCGCCCAAGCAGAACGAGCGGGCGAATTATGCAACTTTGAGTTACTGCTGGGGGACAAAACCACAATTTACCACAACGCTCGATTTGATGGCCGATCTGCTGCGCGATATGTCAAAGTGCAACCTATCACAGACTCACCTCGACGCTATACGAGTCACTCGAGGGCTCGGCATTCGTTATCTGTGGATCGATGCACTCTGTATCATCCAGGATAGCCCAGCAGATATGATGATGGATATGCCCAACATGGGCAACATCTACAAAAACTCGACAATCACCATTGCGGCGAGCGAATCCCAGTCAGCACACTCGGGGTTTCTGGGCACTCTGAAGTATCCTCCAACGGTTCCACTGCCATTTCTCCTCCCAGATGGTAGCAAGGAGACCGTTTGGTTAAGCTACCATGAAGCCAAATGGCCAGTTAGAGGCCATCTGGACACGCGCGGATGGACGCTTCAAGAATCCTTGCTCTCCCCAAGACAGATTACTTTCGGGGATTCTGAAGTGCTATGGCAATGCCAAACAGAACGTATGCAACCAGTCTGCCAAGGCGCGCAAGAGTACCGCGAAACATTAAAGAATCAGAACAGACTACCTGGCGCAATCTATGGCATCCCTACGTCGCTAGACAAGAAGACCCAGCGTCCCCAGTACCTCTGGAAATTATTCGTGCACGACTACAGTGCTCGGAAGTTTACCGTTGTGGAAGATCGGTGGAACGGCATGGCCGGCATCATCAGCGAGCTGTCGAAGCTCTGGATCGATGACGAATGCGTTGCAGGTTTCTGGAAAAGTTCCATGCTGGAATCGTTAGTCTGGCGTCGATCAAACCTGGAAGAATATCAAGAACCGGCGTGGATGCCCCCTCGCCAAAAGCTGATGAACGCTCCAAGTTGGTCGTGGTTGAGTCTTCCCTCAGAGGTTTGGATACAGAAATTCATCCCCGAAGATTTTGAGATCGTTGACTGTGCAGTCACGCCTCTAGTAAAGACAGCACCACATGGAGCGTTGAAGGAGGCGGTCCTGATTCTGAGAGGGAAAGCAATCACTTTGGCAGAGCTCGAACGCCTGCCAGCCCGTGCTCTGAATCGTTTCCAGCCATACTTCGACTCTCAGGTGCCAGGGCTTAAGGCGTGGGATCCCTTACCATCGAAGGCGTCGATACAGGGTGAGTGGCCAGATGGAATCTTATTTCTAAGAGCTGGGAGGAGAAGGCTGCTTCAGGCGCCACCAGTAGGTATCATACTTGAACAGCTCGAGGACGAAACCGGCAGATTCAGGAGAATAGGAGCCTGGATCTTTAGGAATTCTCACGATTTTGGGTTGAAGAAGTCGGTCGGGGAGGAATTGAGGTCTGCGTGGCAAGATGCGATGACTAGAGAGTGGAAGATAATTTGAGCAAGGGCAAGCTTTGGAAATCATTGAGCTGAGAAGTCGTTGTGATGGATGGAAAAGTTGTGCGGCGGTTGCAAAAGTAATGAGCAGTTGAGAGTACTGATTCTCTTTCCTTATTCATTTCAACTCGATCTGATCCGAGTCTCTTAGCTTCGATTCGACGACTCGACTCGAGTTGCACGAGCACGCACCGTCCTTCGTCTCCAAGGAAGCTTGGTGGGGTTGAAGGGGGAGTAGGGCATCTGGAGAGTGATGATAGTGCGATTCAGGGGTTTGGAGCTCCCATTCAGAGCAGCTGTCTCACGCCGTAATAGGTGGCAGGCGGCCATGATCGTTGCCACATGGCCTATGTTGAGGCAGAGGATAAGAGTGATGGCAGTGAAGGATAGATCAGATAGAAGGTTGCGTGATGGGATGTTTCACTATGGTGCTTAGCGGAAGGTTTCTGTATCCGGCGGGCAAGTCGTCCCGGGTGAGACTTGGCGGGGTTGAGTGAAGTGACGCAGAAGGGACGAACCCCGTGATTCCAGCTCTGGTTGCACGATCGAAGGATTTCTGGCTGACACATGGAAGATCAAGGAACGAGAGTCAAAGCCTGTCAAGTCCTCCACTCTCCTTCCATTCTTCAAGCTTCGCGACGTTTCAAGTACAAGCTTTCATGGGGATGCGCTCTGTCGTACCTGGAATGACGTAGCTCTGCCTAACCACGACCAAGACCAAACCTTGCCGAATGCACATCTCCCGCTCCAACCCATCAACCTCCTAGTGCGCGAAATTTCCTCGCCGCGTTCTTGTACATACTGCTCTCGATTGTTGAAGAATGCTATAATTCCCCTCCTCGTCGCTCCTTACTGCTCACGTTGCATCTGCTTTTTCAAAGATCCTGGCTCTCCGGTGAAGCTATCCCACGCAAGGTGGTGCGGTTCTCCCACACACTCAACGATGGCCCCGAAGACAATGTTGTCCAGCGAAAAATATTTACTCCCTCTCAAGGATGATGGGAGCCCAGATGTCGCCGGAGGATATATTTACCTCACTCCCAAGAGCACTGCCCCGATCATTGTCAGATTCGCAATTGAAGGTACATCCTCAATCTGCAGACATGGCAGCCTTTGGGTGAATATCCCAGAGGAGGGCGCAGAGTTCCGGAGAGAGAAGTTTCGAGAGTTCAAGTAAGATATCTGCATTATAGATAGGGGCAAGACTGATAAGTCGCAGGCTTGAACCAGACTTCAATCGAACAATCGAGATCTCCGTCCCCATCCACGGCGCAGGCGCATTTGCCTTCTACACGACCTACACTCCTCTTCCCGACCTTTCCGAAACTACACAGAAACCCCTCGCACCTGCAAAGACAGAGACATTCTATATCGATGTTGCGCCACGACTCACTCTCGATGGAAGACAGATGCCCTTGGCGGCACTATCAATATTCTCGATCATCTCCAAGTTCATGGGCAAATACCCCAAGGATTGGGAGAAGCACCTTCGGGGCATCAGCGAGCGAGGCTACAATATGATTCACTTCACACCTTTACAACATAGAGGGCAGTCGAATTCCCCATATAGCATATACGATCAGCTGAGTTGGGATCCAGAATGCTTCCCAAACGGTGAGGCTGATATCGAGAAATTGGTACAGAACATGGAGACGCAATACGGTTTGTTAGGGCTGACGGATGTCGTTTTCAATCATACTGCGGACGACAGCTTATGGCTGCAAGAGCATCCCGAGGTGGGATACAACGTTTCGACGGCACCTTGGCTACGTTCTGCCTTGGAATTGGACACGGCTTTACTTGCGTACAGCAGTAATCTGTCGAAACTCGGCTTGGCTACCACTCTCAAGAGTGTGGATGACCTTATCAAGATTATGGATGGGATTAAGACTGAAGTTATTGCCAAACTCAGACTTTGGGAATACTATGTCATTGATATCGAACGTGATGCTGATGCTGCTATTGAAGCATGGGCAAACGGCGATATCAAGTTCCCTCACGGCGGCTTCGGTGGCGATGGTATTGGCGGTCTGGAGGCTATCAGAAATGCCACTCCCTTTGAAAAAGCACAGTTCTTAACGAAGAAGGGTTTATTGAACACGGACACAATGGGCGAGAGGTACAGGAGGCGAATAGACCCTCAAATTGGCGCTGCTCTGATCACTGCCATCTATGGTCGATTTGAAGGAGATGATTCCGACTCGGCCGATCGCGCTGTTGCTAGAAGCAAGTTCACCAGCATTTTGGACGAAGTTAACCTGCCGCTCTACAAAGAGTACGATGCAGACGTTGCGGAAATTCTCGAGCAGATTTTCAATCGGGTGAAATATGTCCGGCTTGACGACCATGGGCCGAAGCTTGGCCCAATTGACCAGAAAAACCCTCTCATTGAATCTTACTTCACGAGATTACCCAAGAATTCGATCACAGCAAAGCATAAGCAAGAGGATCTTGCATTGGTCAACAATGGTTGGATCTGGGCTGCTAATGCTTTGATTGATAATGCTGGTCCTAACTCTCGGGCTTACCTCCGTCGCGAAGTCATCGTGTGGGGTGACTGCGTGAAGTTACGATACGGCAGCGGGCCAGAAGACAGTCCGTATTTGTGGGAGCACATGGCCAAGTATACTCGTATGATGGCCAAGTATTTCCAAGGATTTCGCATTGACAATTGTCACTCGACTCCTCTACATGTGGCGGAATTTCTTCTAGACGAAGCAAGACGAGTCCGACCAGATCTCTTCGTGGTCGCCGAACTTTTCACCGGGTCCGAAGAGATGGATTATGTTTTCGTCAAACGTCTGGGAATTAGCTCCCTGATCAGAGAAGCCATGCAAGCGTGGGGGACTGGAGAACTCAGTCGACTGGTGCATCGCCATGGTGGCCGTCCCATCGGCAGCTTTGAAGTCGATGAGATTTCTGGAAATGAGCCGAAGAACACTCCGAACGGTACCACAAATAATCAAACCCAGCGCGAGATCATTCGCAAGATTAAGCAAACGCCAGTTCATGCCCTGTTCATGGATTGCACTCATGACAATGAAGTTCCAGCGCAGAAACGAGATGCTCGTGATACTCTCCCAAATGCGGCATTGGTCAACATGTGCGCTAGTGCGACTGGCAGTGTGATGGGTTACGATGAAGTCTATCCGAAACTGGTGGACCTCGTGCATGAGACAAGACTGTACACTTCGCCATCCTCAACGAAGCACGTCGAAGTTGGCGGCGGTGAGGGTGGTATTGGGGGTATCAAGAAACTCTTGAACCAGATCCATACTTTGATGGGGAAGGATGGGTATGATGAGACGCATATCCATCACGAGGATCAATATATCACCGTCCACCGAGTTCATCCTGAGTCTAGAAAGGGGTACTTCCTTATTGCTCACACAGCGTTCCCAGGATACGGGAACGGAAATGGTGGGCTCAGTCCTGTTCATCTCGGAGGTACCAAGGCTCGACACCTGGGCAGTTGGATGCTCGAGGTTGATATGAGCGACGAAGCCAAGAAGGCAGCCTTAGAGGACAAGAAGTTCTTGAGAGGTTTGCCGAGTAAAGTCATCGACCTGCCTGGAATTCGAATGGAGGCCAGACAAGACGAGACGGTGATTTCTGTCCGGGACAAGTTCCCTCCCGGAAGTATCGCTTTGTTTGAGACTTGGATTCCTGAAGCAGATCACACGACTAGTCTAGATACATACGTCACATCGGGAGGAAAGGCTGCATTTGCGCATGTTAGTCTCATTGATTTGAACTTCGTCTTGTACAGATGCGAAGCAGAGGAACTCGATGCGAGCGACGGAAAAGATGGAGTTTATGATATCCCAGGGCACGGCAAGCTTGTCTACGCTGGCCTTCAAGGCTTCTGGAGCATCTTGAAGGATATCATTGAGAACAATGATCTCGCTCATCCTCTTTGCCAACATTTACGGAATGGCCAGTGGCCTTTGGACTACATCTCCGGTCGCCTGGAACGGATATCCAAGAAAGACGGATTTGAAAATCTGATAAAGCCAGCGGCCTGGCTGAAAGACCGCTTCGATGCTATTCGGAAGCTGCCCAGCTTCTTACTACCTCGATACTTCGGTCTCGTAATCCGTACAGCCTACAACGCGGCCTGGAACCGTGGCCTTGACCTCATGAACGAAAATGTTCAGAAAGGCCAATGGTTCTTGAAGGACCTTGCGATGGTCAGCGTTCAACAAATTGGTTATGTCAAGTCTGCATCCTTGTATTCCAAGAAAGCTGTTCCGTCAATGGCAGCTGGCCTTCCTCATTTCGCAGTTGAGTGGGCACGATGCTGGGGCCGAGATGTTTTCATTTCCGCTCGTGGTTTGTGTCTTGGCACTGGTCGATATTCTGACTGCAAAGAGCATATTCTTGCTTTTGCTAGTGTGCTGAAGCACGGCATGGTCCCCAATCTTCTGTCAAGTGGCAGTAACCCTCGGTATAATGCTCGAGATGCAATTTGGTTCATGCTTCAAACGATCCAGGATTATACCAAGATTGTGCCCGGTGGTGTTGAGATCTTGAAGGAGAAGATTCCTCGAAGGTTCTTGCCTTATGACGATACTCACTTTGAGGCCAACGATCCTCGAGCATACTCGAAGTCTTCAACTCTTGAAGATATCATTCAAGAAGCGATGCAACGGCATGCAGCGGGCATGAAATTCCGCGAAGCCAATGCTGGCCCAGGTCTGGATATGCAGATGAACTCGAATGGGTTCAATCAGGAGATTAAGGTTGACTGGGAGACTGGCTTAATCTTTGGTGGAAACCAAGATAACTGTGGAACTTGGATGGACAAGATGGGTGAGTCAGGCCGTGCGAATAGCAAGGGGGTACCTGGAACTCCTAGAGATGGAGCTGCGATCGAAATCACAGGACTTCTCTACAGCACGCTCGTTTGGCTTTCCGAATTGCACAGAGAAGGCAAGTACAAATATACCGGCGTCAGCACCTCCACCGGGAATTCGGAACCCGTAACTTTCGATGATTGGGCCGCGAAGATCAAGGACAATTTTGAGCGCTGCTACTGGGTTCCAATGGAAGCCAAAGACGATTCCAAGTACGACATCAACACAAAGATCATCAACCGCCGGGGCATCTACAAAGACCTCTACAAGAGCGGAAAAGAGTACGAAGACTACCAACTCCGCGCCAACTTCCCCATCGCCATGACCGTCGCCCCCGACCTCTTCGTCCCCGCGCATGCTTTGCATGCCCTCACACTGGCCGACAAGGTCCTGCGCGGCCCCACTGGAATGGCGACCCTCGACCCCAAGGATCTCAATTATCGCCCTTATTACAATAATTCTGAAGATAGCACGGATTTTGCGACGAGCAAGGGACGGAACTACCATCAGGGACCGGAGTGGCTGTGGCCAACGGGCTTCTTCTTGAGAGCACTGTTGAAGTTTGATCTAATGCGGAGGAAGGGGCCGCAGGAGAGGACGGAGGCATTCCAGCAGATTACTAGACGACTCAAAGGTTGCAAAGAAGCTATTCAAAGCAGTCCGTGGGCTGGGCTTACTGAGCTGACAAATAAGAATGGGGAGTTTTGTGGGGATTCGGTGAGTTTTGAATTCCCAAAACGAGTGAGAGAGAGGGATTGCTAATTATGGTATAGTCCCCAACGCAGGCTTGGAGTGCGGGCTGCTTGATTGATCTTTATCATGATGCGGCGCAGTATAATGTTAGCCAATTGTCGGAGTCGAGTAATTGAGAGGAGGTGGACTGCATTCGGGATTACAGTGTCTAGAGAGACTGAAGAGTAAGAGGACACCGAAAGAAAGAATATGGATGAATGATTAATGAAAAATGAGGAATACAGTACACGAGGTGGGGTATTTTGATCTGGCGAGAACTCCAGAAGTGGAAGCGGAAGGATGAGAGGAATCAGAGCCAGAATCAGAGTGGTAAAGGAACAGGCACGAGGAGATGGTAGATAGAACTCATGAAAATAAACGGCTTTTGGAATGGTTACTATAATCGCTATTTTTGTCTGTTGATTGTGGGATGGTGAAGGAAGACAGGGGAGAGGGAAAGAGAAAAGGGGAGCCAAATCACATGCTCGCTTGCCTAGGAAAGTCAGATGACATCCCGCATGCAGCTATGCCTAAAGCCGCTCAGCCTCACATCCTCATCAGCTCTCAACTCATCCAAACTTCTCCCCTCCTGATCAAAATCACAATCAGACTCAGCTGTGTCTCCAGCCGGATTCCCATCTCAAACCTCAGTAATTCTTGGCCCAGCTCGCCTCCACCGTCACGAAGCCCATCTTCCCGCCCCATGATCGTCCGGAATCTCGCGGGGCTGCCTTGAGCTTTCTCACCACAGAAATGGCCGCAATCCTAACAACCAACCCAGAATTCACAACCCGCTACCTCCTCACCCTCCGCTCACCATGGGCCTTCATCCACCGCCTAGTCGACATCGCACTCCGCTTCGCGGCCCTCGGCTATGTCGACGAGGCCGTCGAACTCCTCGAGATGGCAGACGCCTACGTCCCCATCCCAGCCCGCTCAATTCATGACATAGGTCTCTATTTTGCATTCCAGGCTGCGGATTGGTGGCCGGATTTCACGCCCGATGAGGATATGGAGGACGAGGATTTGTTGAGGAGTCTAGATGTTTTGACTGTTAATACAAGTGTTGGGAAGTTGCTTCTGGATCAGCAGCCTGGTCCCCGGGATGTTGGGGAGGCGAGGGATAGGCGGGATTTAAGCCGCGTGCTGCAATTTTTGAAAGATAGAGAGGGGAGTTGGGAGGATAGGGAGGGATTTTTCACTGGGTCTGAGAAAAGGGAAGAGGAGGACGTTGGTGATGAAGGTTTACATCGCGGACCCGTGAAATCAAGGCTCACGATGACTTTCGACTCTGCGGTCCTTTTTGGGTTCCATCTTGCCATTAACAAGCTCGATGACCAGGAAGCGACAGAGACGTTGTGTGAGGTTATTGGAGGGGATTTGGAGCACTACCTTCCGAGGCTGGCGAGGTATAGATTCGTGTGGCGGGTCCTTGTTAGGGGGATCCTGGGGCCAAAAACCGAGGACGGCAAAAAAGAGGTGCAAGCAGAGTTCGAACGTCTCAAGGGCGTGGTGAAACGGCGGATGAAAAATGGCGTCGAGTTCCCGTTTCTGGACGACGGGATGAGAGATCTCGTCAAGATGCTTGATCAGAATACGAGGCGGCATGTGCAGTTCCTAGAAGATACTTCCAGTGACGAAGACGGGGAGGAAAAGTGGTCACCATCAATACCAATTTCTTCTATCCGCCACCCCGGCGCAAGCAAAAAGAGCATCGAGGAACTGGAACTGAGACTCGATGTCGAGTTACCAAGCGACTATAAGGAGTTCCTCAGCATAAGTGACGGCATGGATGGGATCTGGAACGGCCATTACCGACAACGCCTCCTTGCTCCCTCTTCCAAGATACACCACAAAAACCCCCCAAAACCAGATCCCGACTCTGCCCCCTTTTCGCAGCTCATACTCCTTTCTCTGATTCCGGGCATGGAGTTGCCAGAAAACTTCGGCGTTGTCTGGCCCATTTTAAAGCCGGAAGCTTGCTTGGTTATAGCCGGGGATAAGGAGGGTGGGGGAGAAGGGAGTTTGTGGTTAGTTCGCGCGTACGTGGTGCGGAAGGCGAGGAATCGGTTGATGAAGAGGATTGAGATGTTGAAGGAGGGAAATGATGGAGAGGAGCAGAAGAAGCAGAGGAGGTGGGTGGAGCGGCTTGTGGGGGATTATTTTGGCGGGTTGGAGGAGCTGGGGGAGTTGGGCGAGGGGGAGAAGTGGGAGAAGGAGGAGGGTGTGGATGTCATGCATTGGGCGGTCGTGTGTTGGGATGAGCGTGGGTTGCCTACAGAGGTTTGGAGCAGCTTTAGGGAGTGGATGGAGAATGCGGTGGTGAAGAGTGAGTTCCCGGACATTGTGTTGGAGAAGAGGGATTTGCGGAGTTGAGCGATGACGCTCTCGAGTGAACCAGCCACCTTTGGGCCGATTTTTAGGTCTGTGGAGCTTCTCAAGGTGTTGCCCGCTTTCTTCATGGCGGCGCTCAGGGGTGTGTCTCTACAGTATTTTTCAAGACGTCGACTTTAATATTGCCATTACGGCCACGTTGCCAATACACCTCACCCGCCAACCCTACCTAGCAACAACCCCATCTCCGACCCTCGGCGTAGCACTTGGTGAGAAATACCCGTGCAGCTCCCTCGCAGCCGCCTCTTGCTCTGCTTTCCCAGCCTCAGCCATTCCCACCCCTCCCGTTGCAGCAGGGCCAGGGGGAGCATAATACCCATAAACCTCCGACTGAGGAGCTGGTTGGTCGGCTGTGGGCTGTAGTTCATTCTCTGCTGCGGCAGCCTCACGTGCTGCAATGCGAGTTTTGCGGGTCCTGCAGCAGTAGATGCTTGGATATATTAGAGAAGAAGATGGCAGGGGATATGGCAAGAGGAGATTACACAAAGCCCATTCCGAGCAAGAAGATGATTATCAAGATTGCTAGCAGGACGAAGAAGAGGAGGGGGCCTGTTGCTCGATCAGTTGCTGCTTTCAAGGGTTATTGGATGGGAATACAGAGGGAAAGGTACTTGATGTCGGACCAGATGCTGGACTAGATTTGATATTGGTTGTGAGGGGTGTGGATGTTGCTGTTACAGTCGTGGGGGCAGGAGTCGCGGTTGCGGTTACAACTTGGGTGACTGTCTGGCTGCCGCCGAGATCGCGCTGAGACAGCGCCTTGAGGGGTAGACCGAGGGCCATAATATTGGTCTCTCTGTTTGAGAGAGGGGAAGAAAGAGACGGGGACAAGCGCGGAGAGTGAGGTTATCGTGAATGATGGAGAAGCGCATGTCTGTGCTACATGCCGGCCAATTCAAGATTTGGTCTCGTATGTTTTGCGGCGCAGCAACCCCCTTTTCCAGGGGTTCATTTGGCGACAATCGGGCCTGGTTACGTAAGTGGTGGACTTGGGAAACTAAGCTCTCAGTGGTCAGAAGCTAAATTATAGGCCCATCAGCTTAATTTCACGGCTGCTGGAAGAGGGGAATAGATTCTAGGGGCTTGGCGCCTATAACTCTAGCGATGACGGGCCTATGGGAAGTCAGGAAGCGCTCTCGTTTAGCAATATCACCCCTAAAATTTTAGCGAGCTGGAATCAGCTTGTGATGCCTACCAACCTGCCATGATTCCCGCAAGTCTACTCCTTTCATTGTTCCAGCCCTATGGTATACATTCAATTGAATGCTTCATTCGAAACCCCTTTGCTATGTTTTCAACTCCGCGCTGCTTCCAAAGTTCCAACACTTTTCTGTACCTCCAAATCAGTATTGCTTGCAATGTTTCAGCGTTATCACTTATAATTCACATCCCATTGGAATGCAACGCAGTTTAGAGTATTTTTTGACAGGGCAACTCATTCCTAATTTTGCTGTTGACTTGCTTAGATTCCCTTCTTTGAAATGTTGCCGCTTCCACAACGCTTTGCCTTTCTTTTCCTCCAGTGCCTCCACTCCCATCCTCTGGCTCACATCTCCTCAACTTAAAAATAGAATAACAAGGTTCCATAAGTTGTTCCCTCCTAAATTTCCTCCACCACATGAGTTCAGTTGACACACCTTCGAGGTGTTTCAACAAGCAATACACTATCCAAAGTCTTTACTCGAGATACAGCTACATGAGAGCGGTAGTGTTTACACATCCTCCTCAATACTTTATTTAGACATATCAAGCAAGCGGAAATCAGTATAGGAATGAATTCAACATCTCACAAATCACAAGATTGCTTGCACTAGTGCCCTAGACACTTTCAACGATCGAGTAAATCAAAGATTGTTATATTATTGAGTATTATTTTATTACCTATTCCATCATCAAACCTATTAATATCGAATCCATATCTCATATAGCCCCGTAAAATACAATCGATCTCAAGCAATATGCGGCACATTCGTCGCCCAGGTGGCGATATACGCACTTGGCGGTAAGAAACACAAGCACCTAAAAGTCTCTACAACCAAAAACAACCTACAAACCACATAACTCAACGGGATCAGAAAGACTGAAAAGAATTGAATCACAACCATGGTGTCATATATATACCCCGACGAGCCAGTATTAAAACTAAACAAGATTCTTATGACAACCCCGAAAACCAAACCCATCGTCGTACATAAGACAGCAGCGATTTTCCACAAAAGGCTTTCGACGGGCGTAGGGAAGACGAAATTCCATGCCGCGATGTGCACAGCACCGAAGACCGTGGTGCCGAGGAAAAGACCGAAGATGTCGCCTTGGGAGATACCGAGATCAGATATACCCATTATCCGATCTATCCAGGGGACGTCGCGGTTGTAGAGGTTGGGGATGGGTTTGCCAAGTGGCCATTTTCTAATCCTGTTGCTACCGGCTAGAGAGGTAACGAGTTGTTCTACTATCAATATTAAACCGCTAAAGAAGCTTTCTGCTGCGCCTCTATCTCTTTCTACAATTTCCATAGTGTCTTTAGGGAAAGGACCGGGGTAAGAGATGATTGTTATAGGCACTTGCACAGCCTTAGGCTTCTCCCAATTTATACCGTAAATTATAATAGCGCAAGTCGCGAACGCAAGGACGGAGACCTCTAGTTGTGAGATTGCAAGGGAGCGGAAGGCGCGGATGATGATCTGGATTACCATCCATGTTATTTGGACTACTGTAATGGCTCGCACAAGGCTATCGAATTTGGATTTGTCGTTTATTTCTTCTAGCGTAATATAGGGTAGCTTTGGCAGAAGGCCTTTTGAGCGAAGGAGGACGATATCTTGGGTTAGGAGGTGTATTAGGACGGGTTGGGAGGATGTATTGGCAGATAGACCGAGCTCGGCCGTTGATGGCTCTTTGCTCTCTGCTGGATTCTGCTCATGAGCATTAGGAGGGGCGAACGCAACATCAGAGTTTGATCTCCATTCCATTCTGCGGCGGAGTTTTGCTTTCCAGCCCGCTGTCTCTCTGGTTCGAGGTAGAGGCTTTTGTCGGGCTGTCCCGGTCCTGGGAAATGTTGTAGTTACAGCCCGTTCAGGTGCACTACTTCGAATGACAAACCCTCCCATATTTGCGAACAGCGAATGGGTTCTGGTCCATGGTACTCCATCCTGAGCTGCCCAGTCTTGTAGCTCCTCCAAATCCAGCTTGACCGCATTGAGATCCCCCACATTCTTGGCTAGCAGGATTTCTGGTGCGAGAACTGTGACCAACATCCATTTTGCGCTTGTCCACCCCCTTTTTATAGCCCACCATATAGTGCCCCATTTGCCTGGATTGCGGTCTTCTCGTTGTTCGGGGACATTGAGGTGCAGAACTGTCCATGTGCAGGTGATGATTGTGAAGAGACAGCTCCAGAGGATATCCATCGTACCTCTTGTGCCGTTAGCGGATACGAAGTTGGTCGAGTTCGTTGGGATAGAGCAGTTGGTTTCGAAGGTGGTGTATGCATATGTGAGGCTTGGGAAGAGGAGGATGACGAGGCTGCGCGCCATTGCGGAGAGATTCGGCGGCAGGTTGTGGTTATATATGGTGATAATTTAAGCGTATACAACGATTAAAGGAAGTTTCTATCGAGGGTGCATATGTTGTGAAGAGATTTGGGAGACGTGAGTGAGCATGTTGAGCTGAGAGATGCTTCGTCAACGAGGCTAGGGCACGATGCATGTGATTTGCCTTTTCTGGCACGTGATAGAAATGGAACCCATGGCGGGCGCCACGTCACGCGGGGGGGGGGGGGGGGGGGGGGGGGTTGGAGCTTAAGAAAAAGCTGCGCTTTTAATAAACCCCTATCCAGCTGAGCCTTCAGCTATATCGACAAAGCCAATATTCACCTCCTTTCAACCACCATATCGGTGACCACATGATTCAAGATTACTTGCAGAGAATCAAGAGATTAAGGGGTAAGGTAACTTCGATCTCGGCAAATATTCGCACGCGGAAAGGGCAAGGCTGAAGGTCTCTTCAGCGACCCGAGACTTGGAAGTTCCACAACTTGTAGAACATTTGGGACATGTGTTGAGATAACCCGTGTGTGGTCGTATTCAAAAGAGTGTGATTCACAGGCTACATGGATACATCGAAGACAGTTCCTTCCCCAGGCTTCGCATCCCTGTCTCGAACAACAACCTCTTATTCCAACATCACCACATTCATTACTCGAATATCCAAAGAGGTGGTGCGATCCAGCCGCGCAGCGCTCATCTAATCTTCTCCAAACTGAATCCTGGACCAGTACCTCTTATATATGTGCCTCGCAAAGTCCGCCCCTTTCTGGGACTTAGCGTCAGAATGGTGTTGTTTGCTGCTTCGTGTCCAGGCTTCGATCAAAACTAAGAGGCCAATCACAAATGCCGCTAATATGAAGACGACGATCGCAAATGCGAGTCCATCTTTCCAGACTGTGCTTGTCGTGGAGTTGATGCTGGTTGGAGGGGAGTGTTCTGAATGAGGTGAGACACCGGATTCTGGGTCTGCGTCGGCGTTGGTCATTGTTGATTGGATTAAAGGGGTGGAGATAGTTGGATAGATACAGGGTGCGGTGCGGTGTGTTGTAGTGTAGTGTGGTGTTGGGTGGATGGAGTCGAGGGAGGAGAATGGGTTTATATTCTCTGCGAGTCATCGAGGTCTCGGAAGCTGAAACAAGGACAATGAAATCCCCAAGTGTGTCTTCCTCAGATGATCTCCGGGGGGCGGATCATCTTTTCTTTTTAGAAGATGATGCCAGAGGCTGGAACATTTAGACGGAACAAAGAAAATTGTTTCAGTATCCTCAGACTTTGAGAGATACTCAAAACGAAGACCTCGCTGACGGTTGTTGGATTCTTCCTTGCCCCCTGCCAAGTCTTCGCTTTTGTGGTCTGAGAGCATCATGTTGGCGAGGGCGTGGACTCTTCTTTGGAGGGAGATCTTCTTTGAGCAGCTCTGCATCCAGTTGCTGCAAAGCGGCAGTCGTCAGTGGTCTGGAATTGATGGGACCCAGAATATATCCTGGCCCGTGCACATCAATATTGACAACTGCTGACCGCAAGGGGTCGTTTTGCCCTGATGTCGTAAATGCCCACCACTCTTCCGACTCCTCGAGGGTCTGGTACTATCACGGCCAAATATTAGCTCAACGATATCGAAGTTACCGGAGGAGCGGGAGGAGATTTTTACGTTCATAGCTTCTTGAACTACCCTATGAGCCCAGATTCCCCTTGTCCCACAAGAATGAGTGCGGCGGTAGGGCGGCCTCTCAGCGTCTCGATATAATTGCCAGACCGCAAGAGCCATCTTTCTATAGTTGTCGGGACTTGGTGGCCCCAGGCAAGAATTCAGTGGCCCAGATGGACAAAGCACTTTTGAAGCTTCTCCAAGTTGCGATTCATCTGGCACATCGTCGAGGAACACGCCTTGCAATCGATTCAAAAGGCTTTGGAACACTCGAGTAGAACAATTGTATCTCTGCTCAACAGACATTCCGTGTAAGAGGGCCAGAGATTGCTGGACAGGACGTAAATGAGGGAATCTTGTGCGTATCATCTGAGAGATGAATTCAAGCATATTCAGTAGCACATCCTGCTGTTGGATTTGTTGCCATGGCAACAAAATGTGATACAAGTATGGCAGAAACAGCAGAGTCCCTTTCTCCAGAAGGCCCTTGATGAGGCCGAAAGCCCTGTCAAAGTGTTCGAAGGCAACATTTACTTGGCCAGCATTAACCAGATTATGGCCGTCGGATAGGTTGTGATAGAAAGATTCCAAAGAGGTGATCTCGAAAATCTCTTGTTGTATTTTCCAATCTCGCCCTTCAAAACAGCTGTTGTAGTAGTCGCGACCACAATGTAAGAGTTGATCGAGTTGGCTGAGCTCTAGAGACTGGCGTAACACACCCCCCACCTGGTTTGGATCAGGTATCACCGTAATGCCAGAGCTGGATCGACAAAGATCGTTCTCGAAGGACTGGGTAGCAACAATACTAGAGACAGGGCGATCTCCGCTTTGAACTGGGATATTGGCCGGTTCAGGTGTGTGCCATTCAATGCGAGTCGTTGGCCGCGCGACATCGGCATCCTTCACGAGAGATCTCAGATCCCGAACGCCTTTCCTCCGGAAGTAATGCTGCACCTCATCAAAAGTGACCACACGACCCCGGATGAGGAACGCCGATTTCTTCCCCTGGGATTCCCTTTCAAGGGCAATCTTCACAGCATACAACATATCTGCCTGCTTGTGGTTCCGATCTAAATCCCATTTCTTGATGCGTTTCTTGAGCATGGCGGCCCTGGGAGTTGTCAACTCTTGAACCGCGAGAGAGATAGTCTAAGGGACGACTCACGTTGGTCGAAATGATTGCTGTCCAAGAACGGACCTGACGTTTTCAAGGGTCTTCCCTTCATCACGGTAGAGTTGCGTGATGAGGGGACGTTTCTGCTCCCATTCGTCTTTCGAATGCGACTGAGCAGGCGTCAAAGGAATGGACAGCGAAGTGCTAGGAGCGAAATCCATGATGAAAGCTCGTTTGGCTTGGAGTATAAATCTTGCAGAAATAATGATGATGATAGTTCGCTATTTCCAGCGGATGTAAGAGAGGTATATATGGGGGTTGTTGGCAAGGCTCTCGGAACCTTGATGGCACTCGCGATCCAATCGCTTGCGTGGCAAGAGATCCTGCCGCGCAAAAGTATCTTGCATAACGCCAAATTCCTCCCATAGGCCAGAGGACGTGAGGCTGCACCGTCGTGGCTGGCACTCGCCAATGAGATCAGTGTGGCTGCGTCTGGGATTTGGCACGAAGACTTAGCTCTTGCAAGGAAAGCAAAACTGCAGAGTTCAGACATCTGGGTGTCCTGTCAATTCCTGAAGTGATTAACGCATCATCAAATCAAACCATCCAAGCGCCAACGCTGCCCAAAGAAACCCCCCACCTTCTCGCTTCGAGCCCTCAAGGCTTCACAACATTCCCTCCCTCCACGGCCCCCTTCGCCATACTAACAAAGAACGTCCGACTCTTCACCAACCAAACCAACCAACTCGGGATCCACCAGCCAAACAGCTGTCCCACGCCCCCACTAGGTCCGGTGGGGACAAACTGCGTCTCCCCTATCCCCTTATACGTCTTCTGCGTAAACGGAATCTCCTTCCCTGCAGCCTTGGCAATATCAATCCCAATACTCGTGCAAACCGGCGAAATGCCGTTACCAGTCGAGACGATGCCCCCATCGCAGTAGTTCGCCACATCACCAACAGCATACACACCCTCGATCTTCGTCCTCAGGGTCAGGGGATCAACAATCACGTGCCCTCGAGTATCAACCCACGATGGAGGTAAGAACGTCGTATTTGGCGTGGGACCTGTAGCATCGATGAACACATCAACCGGTCTCATTGACCCATCCGAGAATCCCAGCGTCGTACCCCCTTCTTCATTCTTCTTCACAGACGTGACACGCAAATTGTGCAGCGTCTTGACCCCGAGAGTCTTCAAGTTCGACTCAGCTTGTGCGCTATTGTATGCAGTGAGCCGGATCAGAAGACGGGTTGTTCCGGAGAGCAAGGTGATGCTTTTGTTCGGGTAGTAAGAGCTGATTTCGCCTGCAGTTTCAACACCGACCGCGCCACCTCCTGAGATTAAGACTGATCGGGCGTTCTTCAAGGAGCCTCGGATGCGTGCGATCTCTGTTTTGGTGACGGAGTCGCTTTCGTTGATTTGCCAGAGCGGAGAAGCGTATGAGCTGCCTGTTGCGATGACGAGTGTCGAATAAACCACATCTTGGGTCTGATTTGTTGATGTTGTGATTGTTACGGTTCGTGATTTGGGGGTGAGAGCTGTTGCTTTTCCTTGGATGAATGTGATGGTCTTTTGATCGTATTTCGCAAATGCGGCGGCGATAGATAACCACACGCTTTCTGAAGGAATCAATTCCTCGCTGACGAGATGGCGCGGAGTTGCAACATTCCAGTAGAAGTCGGTGTTTGGAGACACAATTGTGATGTGATATAAAACATCCGGTGTCAGCTTTGAGAGCGGTGGGATTACGTGTCGAAGCAGATAATGGGCCGCGTTCACCCCTCCGTGATGGGCTCCTAGGATCACGATCTCGTGTGTCGTCGACATGGTGCTGGTTGAATTGAGTTTGAAATAGGTTTTTCAAGTAAGTTTGGGGAACAATGATGGAAGAAAACACAGAAGGGAGGTTGTTTTAAGATGTTAGACCGAGGTAGGGGGGCACGGAATGACACCTGCCGATGAGCTTTCAAACGGGTGACTACGCGGTCGATCTCAAACGCCACCATACAGAAAGAGTCCCGAAAAGGTGGCCCAAATTCGGGGCCTCGCGGTGCATCAACTGAAATAACCGGTAGATGAAGGAGAGAGCAAGCTGATTGGGATTGGCTCTTTTCCGAGCAAAAAGTTGGGGCTGAGAAAGCAGGCAATTTAGCCTTTTTAGTTGGCAGCCTGTGCAGGTGGATGCGGCGGGATGATGATGCGGGAAGGCGGGGGATGCGGCATACCTGCATGCAGAATCCGGCCACCACCTTCGGACCTGCGCTGGCACATCACTCGCTTCCGGCCCTCCGTATCACGGCCTTCCGCAACCACCGTAAAAAAAATTCAAATCACGAAGGAGGCGCTTTCATCGGAGAACGAGAGCGGGTTGGTGTTATGTTCCAGTGGACCTGAATGAATCCGACGAGGAGGTCCCTGCACAACATGCTGACAGCGATCGCCGGAGCTGCTGGTCCTCACTCGCCAGTTAGACCAGTTCTATATCGAGATAGCCATTGAGGGCCACTCGGTGAGAGTTGGCACCGTAAGCTTCGTACTGGTGTTGATGCGAGTTGATCATGCCTTGTCTGCTGAACAGGTTCCAGAAGTGTAGCGAAACATGAGAGCCGCGCCGTTCAAAGGGGCACATACATGTCTAATGTGACAAGCTTCGATGTACCGGTGATTTTTACCAGAATCCGGGGAATACACGGCTCACTGACTAGCGAATGACCCAGTGGAGTCCGGTACAATCACCTAATCCAAAAGGTCGACCACACTTCTCAGTATCTCACATGTCAAGTACCGGCGGGAAAGCTTCGTCGTTCGCTTCAAGCCCTCGGACCTCAGAAGTAATGACTTTCCGACTTCACTATGCCATCGCCGCCCCATGAGGAGTATGCTTCAGAACATTCATCAGACTCACTGATTAAGCCGTGTACTATACCTTTCGATGCCTCAAGATACTGGGACGAGTGCGGAACCTCGTACACAAGTGTCGAATTTTTGGACGGTCGGTGCAGTAGTTGGATGCGGCACACTCAAACCTCACCAACCTCACGCTTCATTTTCAAGCATGCCGAGATGGGTAGTTGTGGAAACTTTCCGAGAAGTCAAGTTGTCGATCTAGAAGAGACTGGAGGTACAACGGCACAGCCATATGTTTTGGTTCTCAAAATAGGTTCGCTCATACTTGGATATGATGGGAGAAACCGTGCTGCACATATTAAAGCCATCTTTCATCCGCGCCTGCTTCTTGCAAGGCACATACCTCATCCATGCCACCATTCACGAACACCACTCCATGTCCAAACCTCCCAATTACTACAACAAGTTTTCGCAAATTAGTGGGTATGTAGCGAAAACTCCAGCAACCCAACAACCAAACTCCTTGCTTATGCTCAATTTCTGAACATGCATTAAGATGAAAATGCAATGGCTCCAACCTGGCAACGTCGAATGAGACTCGACCCTACAAAGAAACTGATATTCCGATATGGGCCTGAAGTCGACGGATTTCGGACCCTTCGGCACAATCACGCTGAAGTTGGGCACCTCCCTTCCCCTCGCAATTGCCTTCGCAAATTCGTCCGCTCTCTCATTCCACTCTCTAGGAATCCGCCAGAAAACTACGTTTGTACCATCCGATGGAACTGTCGAACCGCTGTGAGAAAAAGTTTCCACAAGTTCTGGTTCTTGATGGGCGATGATTCGCCTTGTAGATTGATACCTTTCCATCCCGGCTTCTCCCAGCGCTCTCGACATTATATAAGTCATCGTGGTACAAAGGAGCACGCTTGCAGATTTTCGACCTGCACTGGGCAGCCACCAAATGGGTGCCCGAAAGAATCACCTGACGCACCATCTGCGACGGGTTCATAAGACTTCCATATAATTAGACCAAAAGAGGCGGGACCCCTTGGGAAGGCGGGGAGCACCGGCTTCGATGCTTTGGCCGTCGACTGACTAATAGCCTTGTCTTGCAATTCGAATGAGTTGTTGAAAACCGCTTCATGCAGACGAGGTAATGAATTTTGGAGGTGCCATGGTGTAGATTCGAGTAAGAGATAACCAATGTGGAGCGTGGCCTGAAATTTGATAGAGATCTGGAGCAGCAGTTTGTGAAGATAAGCGAGGTTGTAAGCAGAAAAGATGAGGAACGATGCAAGTGGGCTGACTTCAGCAACGAGGGAAAGCCCATGAATAGGATAAATGAAAGCCATAAAGAGAATAATTGTTTCGGCGAGATGTTCTTTATGCGGGAACGGGATTTGTGTTTTCTAGTTCTCTAAGTCTAACACCCACATGCATCTATTCACCCTTCACATTCCCTGGCACACTTCTCTTTTCTCTAGCTGACAAGCGATTGACCTTCCTATAAAGCCATCGAAGCATAATCGTGCTCCCAGTCATCATAGCAGCCGCACCCGCAAACAGTAAAATCCTTCTAGGCGTATCTAAAACCTCAAACAAAGGATAAGGGTAACTGTTTCTCATTAGCCATAATATTCGCAAGAGGTTTTCCCCAGCACTCACAATCCGTTATGCTTGTAACATTGCTCCACCCAAGCCCAATATGCCACCGCGATCGCGGAACTCAATCCCATGGCGGGCAGCGCATTTATCGTCCACGGCGGGCTCAGAAACAATAAATCGATCACCAATAATATCGACGGCGCAGCATGGAAGCCAACATCTGCCAGTGGAGCAAGATGGATCTCGGGCGGAACGACCAAGCCCCTATCAATCGCACATAGTCCCCAATACAAGATACTGATCAAGACTTCCAGCGGCGCGCTGCAGAGTGAAAGCGTGTTCTTGATCAAGAAGAACTTGGGGGAGAGTGTCAAGTCGGCGAGCAAGCCGACTACGAAGGTTGCGTACGCGACGGTGAGGCCAAGGATCGTCAGGTGTTGCCAGTGCCAGCCATAGGAGTCGTTGATATGCGTTGGGAAGTCGATGAGGTATTTGTAGGAGAGGGTGAAGGAGACGATGCCCATAAGATGGATCACGGCTGACACGCCTCGGGAGGGAGATGCGAGGCGTTGGAGAGGGTGGTAGGTCGCTAGGCTGGGAGATGAGGTTGCCATTGTGTGACGTCTGAACAATGTACAAGAAAGGAATCTATTGCGAACGCGATTTGGGATGGGAACGATTGCTGACGGAGGTGTGGAGCCTTGAAGCGGTGGTGTTGTTCTCTTCAATGTCAGCCGCGCGCTAGGCCGCATTTGGTGCTGCAAAATAATTTGCCTTTCTCAGCCTTACATGAAGTTCATTGTTCTCGTTGCATGTCATTTCTCAACACAGATCACCAACCTAGAGATGACAGGAGATGATTCAGAAACACAATCCAAGAAGAGGAGTCGATCGGACGACGACAGTAAGCCAGATCCCAATCCCTCAAGGACTCACCTGATGTTTAAAACAGACTCCTCTTCGGACGACGACATGGGACCACAGCTCCCCTCTACTGATGCACCCAAGAAGAAGCGTCGCAAGCTTCCCTACGAAAAGCTCTATATTTCAGCCCTTCCAACTTCGGCGCGCTACTCGAAATCCTTGATGCATAAAGAGCAGCTGGCTTTCGTGACCATGACACCCCTGACCGACTTCCTAATTACCAGCTCCGTGGACGGCGTTGTCAAGTTCTGGAAGAAAGGTGCGGAAGGAATTGAATTCGTTAAGGAGTTTAGGGCGCATAATGGGGAGATCAAGAGTGTGTCTGTGAGCGCGGACGGGAGGAGCTTTGCCACAGCTGGAGCGGACAAGAGCATCAAGATTTTCGATGTTATGACTTTTGATCTGCTGTCTATGTTGACTGTGGAGTTCACTCCAAAATGCGTGTGTTGGATACACAAGCGTGGGGCTTCCCTACCTTTGCTTGCGGTCTCGGACGAAGTCAACCATACGATTAGGATATATGATGGGAGAGGAGAGAACCAGGAGCCAATACATACGATTTCAGGGCTTCATAGAAGCGTGGTATCGTTAATGGCTTTCAATGATGCATACGACTGTGTCATTTCAGCGGACGAGAATGGGATGATCGAGTATTGGCGCCCAGGAAGCTACGAGAAACCGAACAACGTCTTCGAATACAAGAGCTCTACGGATCTCTTCGAGTTCAAGAAGGCGAAATCGACCCCCGCCTCGCTGACGATTTCTCCTTCGGGATCACAATTTGCGACATTTTCCTTCCCGGACCGGAAAATACGGGTGTTTAATTTCCCAACAGGAAAACTCTACAGGACTTACGACGAGTCACTACAGACGATAGAAGAGATGCAGCAAGCTGGTACAGCTCTTCAAAAACTCGAAGACCTTGAGTTTGGACGTCGGCTTGGAGTAGAGCGAGAGCTTGACAATCCAGCCTTCCGAAATAAGGTCAATGTCATCTTCGATGAAACTGGACATTTCATCATTTATGGATCGATGCTGGGAACCAAGGTGTTGAACACCTACACGAACCGGGTGGTCAAGGTGTATGGAAAGGATGAGAATTTCAGACCTCTCAGCATTGCTATGTACCAAGGACAACCGCAAAAGAAAGGGATCACGACTGTTGCTATGGCAGCCTCGAATAACCCACTTCTTCAAGAATCGGAAGCACGAGATCCAATTCTCTTTACGACTGGAGTTGGTAAAGTACGGTTTTATATGTTTACCAATGATGAGAACATCTCGAAATCCGAGCGAGATGTCCAGAATGAGAAGCCCACGAATCCTCATGCGAAAAAGGCTGTTGAGGCCAAAGCAGCTGAGACTGGAACAGCTGCCATTATCCACACTACTTATGGGGATATCCACATCCGTCTTTTCCCAGACGCTGCTCCGAAAGCTGTGGAAAACTTCGTTGTGCATTCAAAACAGGGGTACTACAACAACACCATTTTCCACAGAGTTATCCGAAAATTCATGATTCAATGTGGAGACCCACTTGGAGACGGGACAGGCGGAGAGAGTATCTGGGGAAAGGAATTCGAGGATGAATTCAGTACCCTCAAGCATGACAAGCCATACACAGTTAGCATGGCCAATGCAGGCCCCAACACGAATGGAAGCCAGTTCTTTATAACGACAGATAAGACAGTAAGTTCTCACATCATACACTTATTGACATCTGCTAATCCCGTGCAGGCTTGGCTTGACAATAAACACACGATTTTCGGAAGAGCTATTCAGGGGTTGGATATAATCCACAAAATTGAGAATGCGAAGGTGTACAAGGAGAAGCTAGAGGAGGATATCAAGATTCTCAATATAGAGATCATGTAATGTAAACATTCAAAAACACAATTTATGAATGATGCCTCTTTTCATTCGGGAAAACTTCGGTTTGCTATTATTGCGTCCTAAATTCCCAGGCGCTTATCGCAATCGCCAAATGTCAAGCCCGAGTGGAGCCTCCTCAAGCCAAAGCCCTTCCAGCTTCAAGCCCCGCCCATCCTCTTCCTTCTCTCTCGACTCCCACAATTCCTTCGGAACCCGCATTGTCCCAAATGCAGGAGAGACCCCACCTGAAAATGTCTATGCAGACCCTGCTCATCATCAGCCGGTCAAGTAAGCACGAGGCTGTGCCCTTCCGCATTTCCGCCACACTGTGAAGACGGACGGCAGACGGGAAAGAGGAATCAGCAGATGCTGCCATGCCGCGGCCGAAGAAACCCGGTGCTCCTGAGCCAAAGCGGAGGAGTCGTGCTGGTTGTTGGTAGGTAGCAGATTCCTTTTGTTCTGGTGGAGCTGGTGCCTTGGGCTGGATGGGGGCCTGAATTGGGCTCGGTGAAGCATTACTCCCATCTTCACAGTTTCGTTCCTAATCTTCTATTTTGTCGAATTACCTATGTGCCATTTATCCAAAAATCTATTCTTCCATGGCATCCTAACAATAAGATATAGGCCCTGCAAAACTCGAAAGATAAAATGCGACGAGGCAAAGCCATCATGTGTGAACTGCCAGAAGCAAGGCGAGACCTGCGACTATAATATAAGGCTAAATTGGGGGGGCAGAGTGAAGAAGAAACCCGAATTCGGGGATGTGATGGTCACTTCAGGAACGAGTCGCCCGAGTAGCAGAGACTCAACAACTACACCAACACCGAACATGCTGGTCCCACCCAGGTCATATACAAGCCAACCGTCAATGATAAAAACAGAAGAATACCACCCGCTCCCGCCTGATGTTGCCTATTCTGCGGCCTTGCAAGAGTCTTCTTCGCAGTATGGCCGGCTCCCACAGGTTGGAATGAGGATGGAGGACTACGGAAGACATCCGCCTGATGTTTCCTACGCAGGGACTTTACCAGAACCGTCCTTGCAGTATGAACAACAACCTTCAATGAACGTCGATCCGGCCTTGATGAGGCCTAGCCTTCAGCCGATATTGATGTATGAACAGCAAGATTTTGGTAGTGTTTATGGCCGCCCGGATCTCCAACATGCGCAAAGCTATGAGAGATACCGTTCGTTGACTCCTAGTACTCCTGATACTCCCCTATCAGCCCAACTACCTCCACTCGCCCGGCTCCGGCACACTCAAGCTCCGGAGGAGTCTCTCTCTCCAACCGACTCGGGTTTTGGAAGCCCTAACACAACCACTTTGTCCCGAAGTATCACTTTGCCAAACATTGGTAGCCCTGGTCTAACCCCACCGTTTTATGGAAATGGTAAGGATGACGGCGAGGTTTTGGCACCTGAGATGGCAGCCGACGACAGACCTTTGAAGCGTGTACGTTATTATACTGGCCAAGATGCCAATTCTCCCTATGATACGAGAATGCCACCCCCTAGCATGGCATCCCTTACGTCCTATAATGTCGAATCCCAAACCTCTTCTCTTGCCATGCCTGTTCCTGCAAGCTCTGTTGGCACACCCCTCACACCGGCTTCAAGTCTCAGTGATGATGGATACACCAAGCCTTATTCGGCTAAAACATCACCACATGGGGCCCAAGATTCTCCAGATTTGCGCAGGCTATCTGTCAGTTCGCTCCTTTCTGGGCCACCTGGTATGCCGCACAATAATGATCGGAATCATGCCCCAAGAAGCAACCCGGAGGTGCAGGATTGGTCTGTATTGTATCAAGATGTCTATCAGGAGACAACTACATGGGGCATTGACCGAGGAATTAAAGATCTCGACATTGGCAAGAACGATGACATGAACGCAGTCACGGGAGTGTCACCAGTAGCTTTGAGAGACCACCTCGAACTCGTCCTTGACGAAGATGGTGAGCTAATTCCGGTGGAGTTTGGATTTGGTATGGAGACGAACAATACCGCATTTGATAACGGCGGCTACTATGACAAGCCAGTTGCTATTTCCATTCCTAAAGCGCTGGAGCCATTGCCTGGCAAACTTCTTGAGAACCCGATGAATCTACTAGTAAGTAGTGTCCTTTCTTGACAACCTGAGTTTTGCTAATTCGGGTTTTAGTACTTTGTGAGCGGTCAAACTATGTCATTAGGGCAAGACTAACGCTTCCAGCATCATTTTTTGAACCATACGGCTGGGTGCCTTATCCCACACAACTGCTCTTCAAATCCTTTCAGGAGCATCCTCCCTCAGATGGCCGTTCAGGATGACAATCTTCTGAATCTTCTTCTCGCATACTCCGCGTCGCACAGGGCACGTCTCCTCCGGCAGCCTGAGCCTGCCACTCGAATCGCGCTATGGGTTCAGGATATTTTCCCCAATCTGCGAAGAGCTCTTGACGATCCAAATCAGATTATCACGAACTCAAATCTTGCTACCGCAATTATGCTTGCATCTCTTGAAATCATCTCGCCGAAAGCCTTTGGAGTTGAAGTCCCATGGCAGAAACACCTCGACACAGCTCGACAGATGATTGCTGCGAGAGGTGGTCCTCAGCGAGTGCAAAGCTCGTCCCGAGGTGATAAAGTGTCATCATTCCTGTGGAGTTGGTTTGCATATCTTGATGTCCTTGGAAGTTTGAGTGGAGGTCAAGCAAATTCGTCATCATCGGTAAGTCATCCCTCGTACTACCTGCCCATTTCATATCCAATCTAACTTCGTCAAGGCCTGGATAATGGACTATGAGATCGACGAGGAGAATGATTATCAGATCGATTGCATCCTGGGCTTCACTAGCAGATGCGTCCGAATCCTTGCCAAGATTGCAGAGCTGTCCAGAGTTTGCGACGGTTACAGAATTGGAGCTGATCTCGAGATTCGACCTGATTGGAAACCCTCAGAAGACACTATCACTCGGGCAGAGAAACTCGAGGCAGACCTTTCAGAGTCACGACTTCATCCTGCCAAACCCTGTACTCACATGCAATCGACGGGAGAAGGTGCATACCAGTGGGACAGCCTCGAGATGGCTGCAACCAATGAAGCCTTTCATTGGGCTGGCCTTGTTCATCTCCACCGACGAATTCTAGGAAAGCCTTCAACCCATCCAGATGTGCAAAAGGCGGTTCTCGAAATCTTCGGCGCTCTTTACAAAGTCCGGCGAGGAAGTAGTGCTGAAGCCTGCTTACTCTTCCCGATGTTCACTGCTGGATGCGACACCGAGGACCAGAAACGGAGGTCGGATATCCTGGAACGTATCAAAGGTGTGGAACGATTTGGAATGACCCAAGTTCACAAAGCCCGTACTTTGATGGAACGAGTTTGGGAGACTGGAAAGCCATGGGAAACCCTAGTTGCTGGAGAATTTTTTGGCTGAATGAATCTCACTACGACGAGTCACGAATTATTGACGAATACACCAACAAACAGTAGCGGTGATTTACGACATTACGAAGAGCAAGAGAGATACCCGAGAAGTACAAAAATACTCGCGATTCTTTTCGCAGGAAACTTCACGTTCTATCCGCTCCAGATGCACAGTGGCGAGAACAATCGCTTTGTCCTGAGCAGCGACGGTAAAAGGCTTCGTTTGTCCTGGGCAGGACTGTAAAAGGCCCTGGATTTGTCCTGTTCCTAGAATGAGGTTAAGTGGAATAAGAACGGTGCGCAAGGTTGCTTGTGCACCCGGACGTCGGCGGTACCGGTCAACGGTGTTCATCTGGGCAACCTTTTAGCACACTTGACTGGTCCTGGGGCCGGCGGTACCACCTGTTTGGAATCCCTTCTGAAGGAGATAAGCGTGATAGTAAGCATGGTCTGGCAAGCCGTGACTTTGCTCCGGAGCCAGCAACTCGGACTCGGCCGAGGGGGATTTTTGGAGCTGTTCTCAAGGGCAGTCCAGAACATTCAGGAAGGAACGCAGCTTCGGACTGCGGCGGGTTGGGATGGTCACGTCTTCCTAGGAGTGCTCAAACACTCTTCAACGCCTGCACCACTTTTCCAAGAGCTGAAGGGAATAAGGACAAGGCAAGAGGGGCAACTGGTTATATGTAGATGAGCGGATCTACAGGCTTGCTTTTGCCCCGAACTCTCGTGAGCAGACGAGATTCAGCCACCGTTTGAGAACGGCGACGGTAGGAATACTGGGTATCTGTTCGAGAGATGGTTTGAGAGAGATCATTTGATAGCGAGGATCTTGAGTCTGTCCTTGTACGTTCTCAAAGGCTTGAGGGCAGAATTCGAATGCTAACAGAAAGCAGTGACCTCAATCCGTCAGGATCGCTTTCAATCTATGGGCTGAAGGCAGCTTCGGGTGGGCGCAGGTTGTAAGTACACCTCTACGCGCTGCGCGGGTCATCATTAACGACTTGCAGCACCGAAGCATTGGATTGTCCGGAGCTCACATCGCTCCATCAGCATGGGCGTCGATCAACGGTTGAAAGTCTCTCTACGTACGCCACTGTCATGCCGCAGTTGAGCGATAGAACCTTTCACCAACGACATCTCAATCTCTCTCATCCTCTCCTGCTCTGCTACAGAATACCACGTGCACCTACGGCCTGACGGATAGTGGCACAACTCGGGTCACTGCTTGGCCAGCGCTCCACACTTCTGGCTGAACCATAGTTGCACACGAACTGTGAAGCTGGTATCGAACTGTGGTTCCCTCGCCAAGCACGGCCCTTTCCATTGAGGAATGTTAAGATTTCTTTAGTCGTCGTTTTTGATACCAGGGTGTCCCAGCGCCTCTTGCGATATCGCATATAGTCATGTAATGCTTTTACTATCCCCATTTGCTTTTTTACTTCTTTTTGTACACACGGACCAAGTGCTGGAGAATTCGTGAGCATGGTTGGAAGAGAGGGTAGGCGAGCAGCTTCATCCTGATGACCAGCCCAGGGCTCGTTGCGTTGTTTTTTGCGTTGTGTTTTGGCGGAGGGGGGTGCAAGGGTTTGGATGGTGGGAATCTTTTGTCAATTGGGAGCCCGAGGCGGAAATAGGAGGGTCAAATTCGGCTGGGAGGGCCATACCCGGTTGGACGGATCTGGAATGTTTGCTCGGCTTGCTTCTATATATATAGTATAGTAGTGTCAACGGGGGGTCTGGGGATCGCTTAGGAGGGTTCGTGTTGGCTGGAGAGAGATGGGTAGATTTCTCACACAGAGGTATATGCGCGGACCTGGAATAAATCCTCGGCTTGCTTCCCACCTTTGTGTCTATGACGCTGATTGTGAATGGTTCGATATGGTGATTTGTCTATGACGCTGATCGTGAATTATTCGATGTGGTGATTTGACTTCCTAACAGGGCTAAATGTCCCAAGTCACTGTGGACATTTGTCTTACTAATCATATGAACATGATCTCACCTTCGGATTCCCCTCCTCCCCTCTTTCAACTATCGGAAATATACTTACGAGGTTCCTTGCATCATGCGGCTGCCAAATTTCTAGCCTACTAGGACCCCCCCCAAAAAACTAGTTCGTCCTATGTCCTAGATCGTTCGCGGCTCCGCCTTTCACCCCACCTTTCTACCCCGCATCAGACTAAATCCAGCATCTAGACCTCATCGTGGCAAATCCTTTACCCGTTTCCATTGGCTTGGATCTTGGCCAAGAAAACGGTGAGCAAAGCATGTAAGTGGGGATATGATGATATATATTTCCAAGCCCCAAGTACCCATTCCTACTGGTTTTTCTCTCTGTCTCTGTTTTGAACTCTCAACTTCCTCAAACATCCAGCTCAAATTTGTGTTCTTGAAATTTGAGTGATTGCCATCACAATGAAGTCACAAGCTATCAAGCTCCTGGCACTTGTCAGTTTTCAACCGCTGGTCACAGCGCATCCCCACTCTTCACCAATCAAGCCAAGGATTGTCGTCTCACGTCAATTCGATGTTGGCAATGTCTACGCAAACTGGCCCTCTTATGATCAATTACCGCTTGATGCCTCCTACCCGACGAAAGCCGCTTGGGGAGTATGGGTTCGTTCAATCTTCAAATCTCAACCTGAGCATTACTGAAGGTCGGCAGGGAGCGGATGATGTCCAAGGGGCATTGAATCACATCACCAATGCAACTATCCTTGCCGCTGGAGATGAGATCAAACTCGGGAGAGCAATCAATCTGAAGTAAGAATATATGAACAAGATTTGAGGATGAATAGCTCATGATCGTTGAAGCATGGACCTCAACGCTTTCGTTACACCAATTAACCCGAATCGCAAACCGCTCAATCATGTTTTCCAACCGGGTTCGGGGTATACGGATGATGTTGTGGTGTTGAATACCCAGGTTAGCACTCAGTATGATGGACTTCGCCATTTGTGAGTTTTGATCTACAAAACATGTGAGGCTTGGCTGATGAATCGGAAGTCCATATTCGACGGATAGCAATACAAGTACATATCAGTGAGTCTTGAATTCCTCCTCTTATCAGATAATCAAACTAAACAAATCAAGGTGGTACAACAATTTGATTGAAGTAAGTCATCGCTGTGTATCTCAATGGACAATTTCTCACCCACGTGCGTACAGAACTTCGATCAAGTTGTAGGGCCCTCACCAACAGAAGTACTCGGAATCCAACAAGCAGCCCAAAAGGGCATTGCAGGCCGTGGCGTTCTCCTTGACTTCGCAGGCTGGGCTGAGGTCAAGAATATCTCCTACTCCGCTTTCGCCGTGCGTCCCTCCCCTCTCCCTGCCCTCAACTCAACTAACCATCTCCAGGGCTTCGGCATAAACAGCACGCACCTCGACGCCATAGCCTCCTGGCAAGGCCTCCCCCAAAACTGGTCAAAGCCAGGCGACATTCTCCTCGTCCGCACAGGCTGGACTAAGCAATACCTGAACCTCACCTCCTACTCGCAAGAAATCCTGCCCTGGGACCCAAACCTCGGATCCGTCGGGATGAATTGCAGTGATGATTTGCTGGCTTGGCTTTGGGAGAAGAAGCTCGCGCTTGTGGGTGCGGACAATCCTGCTTTTGAGAGCTTGCCCTTTGATAAGACGATTGGAGGCGTGCCGAGGAGCATGCATCAGGTTTTTATTGGAGGTGAGTTTGGGTACCCTTCTTGATAGAAAGAGATGAGGAGAGAGAGAAAGGGGCTAATGAAAGACAGGTTGGGGCCAAAGTATTGTCGAGTTTCTGGACCTCGAGACACTGGCTGAGGAGCTGCATGCTCTGAATCGATCAACGTTCTTTCTGACGATTCAGAATCTGAACATCAAGTCGGGTATTGCCAGCCCGCCGAATGCTTTGGCGATATTATAGGTAGGTGCGCTGAGGAGGAAAGCTCGGCAGGGAAAAGGCGGTATCCTGTACACTTAATCATCTCTGTGAAAAATCTGATATGATTACGTCCAAGCTGTCAATTGTAATTGCTGTTCTTGCCTCATCGCGGAGCAAATTCGTCCAGTTCATGGCCCTCAGGATCCGGCCTCGGAGCAAAACCCTCGTATGCCACTCATGACAAACAATCTTCCCCTTCTACACATAGTGCTCTGAATCCCTCCTACCCTACACCACTAACGCTCTTCGACTGACAACCAAATTCGTGCCTCTCCTCCTCTCTACCCACTCCAACCCACCCCACCAAACCACACCCCACAACACCGCACTCATCCTCAAAGTCAAAACAATCCACCACTCAATCCTGCCAAACTTGAAACTATACGGACTCCCTTCGCTCGGCTTGAAAACGCAGCAATCAGCAAGAACGTAGAAAGGCTGCTCAACCCCGGAATACGTATATACGATAAATAAGAACGAATCGGTATAGCTGACAAGGCCGTGGCGCGAACCCTGGAACGCTTTGGTGGGTTTGAGGAGCTACGAAGAGATATTCAGTTCCACAGTCAGAAAATTGCTTTCGTCATCGAACCAGTTAACCATCGCATGCTTGCAAGGAGGGAAGTAGGTATGAATCAAGTATGGACATTCATTTGAGCTCCAGAGGGGCAGGAACTGATATTCTAGAGTACCCGAGAATACCCGAAGGGAGTAGACTTTAAATGTACAATAGCCTATGTGTACATTAAGAGAGGAACCGTTTGCATTGTCCCGCTTGACTCGGGACGTTGAAAAATTTAGTGCCGCTTTTTCTGTCCATCGCGAGGCGGGGCAAGTTCAGGGGCAATCTCGTAACGCTACAAGTTTTATCCTGAATGCTTCATTAACCCCAACATCCGCCAACATCCAATCGATCTCATTTCCATCCATACAAACACACCATCCATTGCTTCACCTTCAGGTGTTTGGCAAACAACTTTCGAACCCTTCAACACGTGACCTCTTACCCCAGAACCGACAGTGCCTCGGCTCGGCTGCCGTCCTCCCCCATCTTTTCGGCATCTCAGTGACAGAGTGACGACTGTGGAGAATCCAGCGAACCAGCTACGCGCCTAGCTACAGCCGCGTCGAAACACCACATTACTCGGCCGCAATGCCTCTCAGCACCGGCAAAGCCGTCGACATTGCCTTCGGCATCTTTCTCTCCTCCCTCTTCGCATTCTATCTCCCCCAATACGTCGAGTGGGTGCCCGAGTTCAGCATCTGGATCTTCCTCCTCATCGTTGCCATCAACTTCGCATCGTTCCTGACTTAGCAACATGCCTACCGAGTCAACATACCCGAAGCTGGCCATCCCAGATGTTGACCTCTGGACCTTCCTGTTTGAGCGGAAGGATAGAGCATATCCGGACTACAAAGGTACCAATTGCACTCCCTTGCCTCCCGAGAATTGAGCTGACTGAGGAATACACAGTGATTTACGTCGACGCCGATACCAACCGCTCCTACACCTACGCTCAAGTCCGCAGCACCGCACTCGACTTTGGCACAGGCCTGAAATCCGTCTGGGAATGGAAGAAAGGGGATGTGCTGGCCATATACTCGCCGAACTGTATCGATACACCAGCCATAATATGGGGGACACAATGGGCAGGAGGGATCTTGTCCCCAGCGAACCCAGGTTACACGGCTGATGAGCTAGCCTTCCAGCTCAAAGACTCTGGGGCCAAGGGTTTGGTAACACAAAAGCCGTTCCTGAAGTCTGCGATTGAAGCTTGCAAGAAAGTGGGCATCGATGAGGATCGAATAATCTTGATGGGCGATGAGAGAGACGAGACGATGAAATTCAAGCATTTCAGCCACGTCCGTAATCTGGCCGGTACATCTCGATATCGCAAGACGAAGATCAATCCCTCGAGAGACCTTGCGTTTCTGGTTTACAGCTCTGGGACTACAGGGCACCCGAAAGGGGTTATGTTGTCGCATACCAACATTGTTTCGAACGTGTCAATGCTGGTAACTGGCGAGGGAAAGAATCTTAGCTGGAAAGGAGGGATTAACAACGAAGGGGACAAACTACTTGCGTTCCTACCATTCTTCCACATCTACGTAATTCCCCCCTCCCTATTCCTGAAACTGAGACTAACACATGTACAGGGCCTCACGTGCCTCATCCACCAAGCCATGCACGCAGGCCTCACCTTAATATGCATGTCCAAATTCGATCTCGCAAAATTCTGCGAACACATCCAAACCCACAGCATAACGTTTGCCTACGTGGTTCCTCCCGTCATCCTCCAACTGGGAAAGAACCCCATCGTCTCAAAATACGACCTCTCCTCTATCCGCATGATGAACTCCGGCGCCGCCCCTTTGACAAAGGAACTTGTGGAAACAGTCTACAACCGCCTCAAGATTCCCATCAAGCAAGGCTACGGGCTTTCTGAAACCTCACCCACAACACACACCCAACCCTGGGAAACCTGGCGAACTTATATCGGCTCAGTTGGTCGCTTGCTCCCGAATCAGACAGCGAAGTACATGTCTCCCGAAGAAAAAGAGGTCCCGGCCGGCGAAACAGGCGAGCTCTGGCTCAAAGGGCCGAACATCTTCCTCGGATATCTCAACAACCCCGAAGGCACGAAGAACGCTTTAACGGAAGATGGGTATTTCAAAACTGGAGATGTCGGCCACCAGGACAAAGAAGGAAATTTTTACATCACCGACCGCGTGAAAGAGTTGATAAAATACAAGGGCTTCCAAGTCCCGCCCGCCGAGCTTGAGGGGATTCTTATCTCGCATCCTGACATTAACGACGTAGCCGTTATCGGAATCGAGGACCACGAGCAGGCTACTGAGGTTCCAAGGGCGTACGTCGTTCCTAAGAAGGGAGTGAAAGGAGGCAAGGAGACAGAGAAGCGGATCGTAGAGTGGTTGGGGCAGAAGGTGGCGAGTCATAAGAGACTTAGGGGAGGAGTCAGGTTCGTGGATGCGGTGCCGAAGAGTGTGAGTGGGAAGATTTTGAGGAGGGTGTTGAAGGAGATGGCGATGGAGGAGAAGAAGGGCGCGAAGGCCAAGTTGTAGATCTATGTTTAAAATTTGAGAAAGGATCTGGATAGTGTAGATAATTTTAGATACGAATCAGGGTTTAGAAATGAGACCAAATTACACAATGCGAGTGGGCTTCGTTGACAGCGCTCCAACTTCGTTTCGATGTGAAGTTATCATGTCGAGGGTCCGTCAAACTTGTTGTCCCAAAGGCTCTGGAATGCCGATGCTTTCCGCTCAAAGTCGAGTCCTTCCTGTTGCACGTCAAGCTTCGCGTGTATCTCACGTGCGGCGCTGCCTGTCAAGACTCGACTACTGCAAGTTCTTATCCTAACACACGCTAACACCTTTGCATCACGAGAGCTGCTATGAATCAGCAAAGCAATATTCAATTTCTTGGAGGGCGGCAATCCAGAGCACGTAGCATCCATGGACTCCTAGAAAAGTCCTCAGAGCCCCGAAGATGAGGTGGGAGGATGGGCTATGAATCCAGGATCTTGTTGTATCCCCCCTGCCTTAACTTCGATGGTTGCGCTCTGTGATGGTTGCACTCTGAGTGGGAGGACCGAGTTGGAGCTCCGCCATTAGTGGCAGGGTTCAGAGCTGAAGGAACTGTTAAGTTAGTCGCTCGATCTCCTTTACAAGGTCGAAAAAAACCAGGCCATGCTGTGTTTCGCTCACTGCCAACCCTGCGGGCTTGGTAGCAGAGTTTTGCTGTTTTTGACCTCCGAGCTTTTGTTTGTTCCCCTCATGTCAGAAGAGAAGAGAAGAGTGCGGCTGTTCTTGTTTTTATGCATTTAGAACTCGGCCTTGTTGCGTGATTGTAACCTTTTTGGTATCTCTATCTCTCCATATATATTTTTTGCTTGCCTAGATCCTCCCTCACAAAATTTATTCAAAGGTAAAGGGTGAATCGACTTTCCGCCTCTTTGAATTTCATGTGTCCGTCCAAGAACCTTTCAAAATCTCTCTATCTTACGCAAGATGCAAGTGATGCTCCCTCCCGTTCAGCCTCCGTCTTCTACCTTACCACGAGTCTGCCGACGATCTTACAACTCAAATCAAGATGAGCGCGCCGAATACACCGAAAGCGGAGGCCGTTCACCCTCTTACAGAACCACGGCTTCCAGACTGCGAAGCATCGACACAGCATGTTCGCGAGTGGATCAAAACATGGCATAAAGACCACGGAGTCGAAGTCGACAAGCTCACTTTGACACAAGTGACATGGACCGGACGGTGGATACACGAGCAGCCTCCTGCGCAACTAGAGTCTGATATTGTGTCCTGGGGCGTACCTCAAAGACGGGCACGCATGATGGTGCTACACCTCGTTCGCGAGAGAAGACATCAAACGAAGCTTAAGCCGGCAAGTTTGAGAGCCATCATGATGTGCAGACCAAGAGAGGCTAACTTTGAGAGCAGAAATGGAGCGATCAGATATCGTGGACCTCAGTTATGTATCCGCTGGTAAAGGGATTCGTCAAATTTGAGGGTACTGTACCTTCTCGAAGCGGCCCGAGTGATTTGGATAACCTTGGAAAATACGGCGATGAGCTCTCTTGAAAACATTTACGACATCCTGTCTAGTAACTTGTGGTTTCCCACTTGCACTAAATCACTGCCCTGATCATAAAGCAGGCTTTGACTCTAGTTCATCTCGAGCGGTCGAATGAGGGGCATTGTATGCTGTCCGGGCTGCCTCTAGATTGCTGAAAGAGCCTTGTTGGAGAGCTCAACTTCCGGTACATATCACACAAGCGGCAAGTATCAGCGCAAAAAATGGCTGAGGTAGGCTGTGCTCACTTTTTTTTGGGAGAAGTTCAAGGAGGCGAATTACGGAGGAATATTCGCACAAGTATCAAGTCTTCACCAAATAGTAATAATAAATGTGTCGCCGTCTATGAGAGAAATTGAAATCATAATGCTGGGGGTCATATTCACTTGAGATCGTTGATCGTGAACGAATAATAGTTGATCCGTCTCAATTCTTCAAACAGTTTCCGTCAATATTCTATTTTGGACGTTACGATGTCGAAACACAATATGCTTCGCCAAGCCAAAGGTTTGTTCAGTCCCTCCTTCCATTTGCCGGACTCCAAGTCTAGAATAGGACAAAGTGGTACTCTAACCTGCTGCGATTAAAGCGCACGAACCATCTGTCTTCCTAAAAAGGGGGTGGGATCCAGCGTCATAAAACTGCACCGCCCCAGCTTCGCTTGGAATGGAACTAGGACCGAGAAACGGGGCGAAGCAAACACGAGGCAACGGAGTCACGAGTGGCTCGTGAATGTTTGATGACGACTGTTTCGATGCGACATCCGAGTTCAGCGAGGCTGAAGCGAGTCCTGAAACCAAAATAGGGCCGACAAGGATGTGACAGCTCTGGCCCAATCTGGGGACTTACCTTTTAAGCTTAGTTGCCTCTTCTACAATGACACTTCCCTGCTAGGTCCTGAGACTGGTCTGGTATTTAGTTTAGGTAATTGCGGGGAGGATAAAAACGAAATTGATCTGGGTTTGCGCCGGAGCAATCACGGGTGTGGAATTAAGTAATGCAGGGTATCTTCTGTCATGTTGGCTCGTCATGCGGATTTCAGTCAGGATATGCTCTACTTTCGGGACCGAGCTGCTCGGCATTTGACGAGGAAGTATCTACAGATTCGTTAATAATTCCCCAGAGTTTATTGTTATTCCGCTTCAATACGCGAGCATTCTATAGGGCTGTTTTGAATCTTCAATGTATGCTTCTAAATGTTCGTGTTTGAGTGACCTTGTAACTTGGGACGGACGCGTACGAGCTTCACACTTCTCAGACCAAAAATATCACCTCTTGGGGAATCAGAGCGGCACCTAGTGAATCGTGAAGCTGTTCGCATCCACTTGTAGCTAGTACTTGAGTCATATCTGTCTCTCAACCCAGGAAGATTTCATCACGAAGCTTGAGGAGGTAGAGGCGTAATGGTGACAATGAGCTCGCCTGCATCTTCGGTATTGCCAGTTTACTTTCGGACGGTGCCGATTTCTCTTGGCGATTATATTTTGGTAACCGAGTATGATCGTCATCACGGCATTGGAAATAATCCCTGAGGCCTACGAAAGTGTTTCTTCGCTCGTATGTCAATATCAGTTCAGACGGTACGTATTTGCGAACATTGTCGCAATTGTAAATCCCAATGGTCCTAGCTTCAGCTGATCCACTTCTATTCATTCCCCCTCAGACTCTCGCTATTTGCTCGTACGTTTCTATGAGGCGTGTTTCAATGAAACATCCACGTAATCCCAGAAGCTTGGGGAATACCTTCGAGAACATTTTTCATTGCATCTGAAAATAGGAGTAAGAATCGGCTTGGGAAAAGTATTAAAGGAAGGGAGAGCCACCCAACGAAATTCACTCCTCACCCTCATCACTTCCATTCATCTCTTACATTCATCATTTCCATTCATCGTTTCCATTCACCGTTTCCACCAGTCACTTTATCAATCACTTCTACCAATCATTTTCTACAATCTTGTATCCACGGCTTGCAGATTCAGCACCAAATTTCACTTATTACATCATTATCTAAAAGGCCATTCCTACACTACTTTTTTCCCCAAGTAGACCTCTTCCGCAACCAATATCAAAATGCACTCCTCATTTGCCGCCACTCTCCTCGCCGTCTCGGCTATTTTTTCGAATGCTTTAGCAGGCCCTCTCTACACTCGTCAAGTTTGCGGGGCAGCCCCCGGAGGGAATGTCGCCCAGAGTCCTCTTTCTCAGCCCGCTGGCATTAGTAAGCTTTCCCTCCCTTTCTACCAAACTTTACATTAACAGCCTTTAGCCACCGCAGCCGACTGCGCCACTCAATGCAAGGGCAACCCAAGTTGCTTGTCCTTCCTTTTCGGTCTCGTTAATAGCGTCGACAAATGCATGCTCTTTTCCGTTGCAGCCGCTTCCATTCCTCCCCAGACCAATATGGTCGCGTACGATATTGGCTGTTCTAGCATACCATCCGTCGTTCCTACTGCTGCCAACCCCGGTGGACTCGCCAATGGAGGTGGAGCCGCCAACGGAGGTTCTCAAGGCAATCAGCACCAACGAAGACAGCAACAGGGTGGTAATGGAGGAGCTCAAGGTGGTGCGACTGGTAACAATAACGGGGGCACAACACAGAACGGAGCTAACAACGGCGGAACCAACAACGGCGGAGCAACTGCAAACCAAGGGACTCACGCCAACCCGATGAATGCTATCCCAGCTGGAAACCCAAATCCTATTTCCACTCCTGCAGCGACGAGTTTGGCTGCCTGTCTCGCTGCATGCCAGGGCAACCCAGCTTGCGTGGCCTACACCTTCACGTCTAACACCTGTAAGCTCTTCTGAGCGGCCCAAGTTTGGTTGACAGATTGACTTGAGGTGTTCTTAACGAATGATTGGCCTTCTTAGTCATGGCGTGGGGAAACGGGACGGAAATGACTGTCGTTACGGGTTGGAAAATGATGTTTAAAAGATCTTGGCTATTTGTTTTGGGGGTGTGTTTGATCTTTCGCAATGTATCTGTCGTTAAAACCACATAGAAAAATTAGCAATTTGAGCTCTCCGTCTTCTTGGCTTGCCCTGTTTTCTTGAAATTCTCATAGCACGGATTTGCCGCGCCGTAGGACAAAGCGGCAAAGGTCGTATTCTCTTCGATGTCAGGATTCAAAGTAAGTCGCAATTCATTGGTTTGGATCCCCGTCACGTTGAATCATCGTAACTCGAGTGGCCAATCAGTAAGAAGTAGAAGGGATATTTCGCGCATTACTAAGCGTGGCGTGGCGGAGTGTGCGGATGGACACAACCAGGAACATTTCATGCGCTCTGAAGACGGCTGAATTAGGGATACTCGTCGGCAATTCCTCGCTTTGCTGGGGCCGACTTGTACTACCACTACGTACGCTAGCCCGAACCGGGTGCGGAAATGCCTGCGAGTATCCCTGGCTAAAGGGGTTCTCTCTCGCCGTCAAAGCGGAAAGGGGGTCAGACACGTGATCTATCGTTATTTTTAAATTAAAGTTTTCTTTGGTTGACCGACGAGAAACTCTATTTGGACATTTACACAATGGCATGAATTTCAACAACACAGTTAGGGTTAGCTCAGGCACCCTGAAATTAAAACAGACGGTATTGTCTCGGGTTCTATCTAAGTTCTCCGCAACCCTGGGTGGTGGAAGTCTCTACCTCGGATGGATTAATATCTAAGTAGGGAGCATTTCCTTGGAGAGTCGATGAGAGTCTGTATGAAAGATTAGAGGCGTTGAACAGATACCATTACTGACCGTGGAAATTTAGAATGATTCAGTGAATAGTAGATTAATGAATGCAGCTGGTGTTAGGGAAGGCGGTGTTCTTGAAATTTTCGGCTATGTTCCTTGTCTCGCGGACCGAGCAACCACTGTTTCACCAGGCATCTGAGCGTTACCGGCATGTCACCCTCCCCCCTTTTGACTTTTGTTCCGACAGCATATCCCTGGTGTCCTCGCCACCGAGTAATCGATAGTGGTTTCTCGCTAGAATATTTCTTCGTTCCTTCCTTCTAGAAGCTTTCCTTCTCTACTTATGTCATTTCAATCGTTATAATTTGTTGATTGTCGCAGCACCTATCAATTCGGCGGTATACATTCGTTCTTGGCCTTGGCTTTGTAGATGAACAGTCTTTACCATATAACTCATCGGGTCGGATGCACGAATTCAAGAACACTTTCCCCAAAATAAACGCAACCACAAACTCCCAAAGAAGATGCCAAATTCTTTCTCGGTATATACACAGATCTTCCTTCATACTAGCAGCTCTAGCTAACATCATAGCCCGGCGATGACAAGTTTGTACTGGCACGAGAACGCGATCAGTTTCACCCGCCGTCGTATGAATATAACACAACATCAAGCAGTGTATCATCAACGAGTCCTTCAGAATATGTAATGGGGGATGAGGAGAGATATCCCACGCCAGTGGAAACCCAGCCAGATTTACCTCCTTACTTTGGACAGAACCGGCCAGCGAGTCCCAGGGACAACGAAGCTCTGTCCCAGGTCAGCATCTACCTACAACACTGGCCGCCAAGTTCCAGGAACGATGAGACTCTGTCCCAGGCCAGCATCAACCTACACGATCTTCAGAAGCCTCCGCCCCCACTCCCACCAGCTCGTCGCAAATGTTTCGGCTTACCACGTCCAATATTCTTCTTTGTTATCGCTGTTATGTTCTTGGTTATCACTGTTGCTATTGTAGTCGGAGTTGTCATCGGCTTGAGGTTAAAAAGCAAAAGCATTGCTAGATTACCTGCAATCACAGTCTCAGGTGTCTTTGCGGGCGAAAACAATACAGATTGGAATATGCAACTCTGCTATACGAACAGGACTACTAGCAAGCTCGGTCTTAGGTTCAACACTGGCAGCGCGGGTTGGGGTGCGGAACAGAGCCTGAACCTTTCTATCACCCCGGAGTCAGATTCTCCAATGGCAGCCACCAGTATGTTGGGAAACGATGGAAATGTCTACCTCAATCTCTTCTACGTTAAAAACGCAGCCATTATTCTAGCCAACTTCACCTGCGTATCTACGGCATGCACAAGAGTGTCTAACGAAGCCATCACGAAATTTGCCACTTATTCCTTATCCTCGGACACATCTCTCGCCGCTGTATACGTCGGCCCAAGCCAAGGTTATCGTGTCTTCTATCACAACACAGATCATTACATCGTTCAACTCACGAGCCCCGGGGATGGAACATGGGATCGCGGGCAAACTATCTCGGGCAAAGCTCTTGCTGGGAGTAGTATTGCAGCAGCCTCAATCGGCACTGGGGGTGACATTGACGTATTGTACGTGGATTCGTCGACCCAGGTGCTTGTCAATGTGCAATGGGAGGGCAACACCTGGTGGAGTCGTAAGTCATAACAAGATCATTGCCCCCATCTTGGAAGTACAAGCTAAGATTCATGAAGCCGCGCCGGTAACGTTTCTCTCAACTCCGGACTGGGACCCCCTTACGGCCCTCACATTATCCTGGCAACCCGCAAGCGACGTCCTGCGGGCCTACTTCACTGGCACGGATAAGTTCATCTACGAATTCGCCGGCACGAATGCCTCGAGCACAGCCTTCCCAAGATCCAACCGAGATGGCGTTGCGCAAAATTCCACCTCTGGGGTGTCAACTCCAGGGTGGGCTGAGGCGCCTACACATGATCTTACCTGGATCCCGAGTGCCTCTGTGGCAGAGGAAATCACGTCTGTAGCTTGGCTGGACCAGGTCAATTTTTATCGGTACGTTAATGGGCAAATTGTAGAGAGCTCTTTGGCGCAGGGAACTTGGTCGGCAAGGTTCATTTAAGATTTATAGATCGGGATGGAGTAACGGTGGGACTTTACGGGGTTACAATGGGAAATCAGGCCAAATAGACAGCGTCCAAAATTGTAGTTTTTAATAATTTTTGCATTTTCGCGATTTCATTCAAAATTGTTATTGTGAATGTGATAGAATGGTGTAATATGCAGATTACGTGTGTAACGCGAATTGTGTTTCTGCAGAATAAAAGCTGAAAATAAGAAGACGGGTGAGGGGACGCTAAGAAAATAGGAAAGGAAAGATGCGCAGGGAATATAAAGCACATTACGAGACGTAAAACGACGCGGAAAACGCCCTTGCCTGTGAAAATTTTGCATTTTGCGTTGGGCAGACTGGGATAACGATCTAGGGATATGTAGCAGTGCCAGAATTCGGTCCCCCGGCTAGGAGAAGCCGGCTCCCCCAGGAGAATATTCTTCTTGACCATGTTCCCACTATCCTCGCCGTCTCTTCTGCTATTGGCCACCTGATTCATCAGCTTCACCAACACCTGCTCGGCTCGTAGAAGTGCACCTGGATCGCCTCTAGGGTCCGGTGTGAGAGGGCTTTAGCGATCTCTTTTCACGAGTACTATAGCCATCCTCCCCCCTTATCCCGAGTATCGTCGCATCCTATTTAGGTATCCACTAAATGCGCTTTATCTCTTTTAATTCCTTCATTTATTAAGCATATTGCAATATAAAGCTATATTCACGTGCAAGGCTCTATTCACGTGCAAAGATATATTTACCTATAGACAGTGTGTCAAATGATTAGATTAGATTAGATTAATGGGCATTAATCTAATCTAATCAAGGAAATTTACCATTAATCATATTCTAATCATAATCTAATCAGATTAATCGATTATTAATTGATTAATTTGATTAATGTAGCACGTGACTATACACGTGATAGCGCTAGCCGCATCGGGAGCGCGCTTTACCGCATTAGGGCTACGGCCGCAGCTTACCAAGCTGTGAGGCACACAATAGCAGGGGATGCACAAGTAGTCAAGGTAAGTAAGCTTTAGAGTGACGCTTGCAAGTGTAACTGATTTCCAAGAGTTGATTCCAACAAAAGACTAATTGATGCCCCTTTCCAAAGCTAGAAGCGTCTCCCTATATATTCCCTAGTGCTTAGCCAAGCGTGCGAAGCCCTTTACTTAATTAGGAAATGCGATCTCATGCAAGCTTTACCCAAAATAGGAAACTAGATCCACGATATCTGACACCCGTCCATATGCCATCAAGTGCGCCCCTCACAAATAATCAGTTTATTATTATAGAAAAGGAGTAATTAGTTAGTTATTAGCTTAATTTAGATTTTTTTATTATAATATTATTAGTTAGTTATAAGGTTATTTAATAATTAATAAGTAAAAGTAAAAAAAGTCAAGAAACTCCGGTGTCACGTGATTAATCAAGCATTAATCAGATTAATCAAGATTAATTAATCTAATCTAATCAAAAAAAGTCTGAATCACGTTAATCATAATCTAATCACATTAATCAATTAATTAATCGATTAATTTGATTAACGTGATTAATCCTTTGACACACTGCCTATAGAACTGTATCCACGTTACGCGCGGAGCGTATTCACACGCACAGGCAAGTAAAAGTCGCGTGCCGACCCGCACGTGGACATTAAAAGTGAGGATATACTTCTTAAGCGGGCTGTGAGGGCAAGGGAAGAACGTGCTTCTTGCCCGCCTTATATGCGCGCGCCAGGGGCTGAAATGTAGCCCAAAAAGAAAGTCTTATTTCAGGATAAAATTACAAAAACTGACCTCCTTAGGAGCGGGGAAATGGGGCCAGAAGGGAATCGAATTCTCCATTGCATAAGCACAGGGCTGCCCTGAATGGGCGCTAGCATATGAAAGAGAGTTAACTTCTATTTAGGCACGAAAATTTCTCCTTTGGGTAGACAATCCCTGGTTTTGGAATGCTACGCGAGTTGAACAGGGGTTTGGCAGGGGTTAGCAGGGGCATACTCCTTTTGAATTTATATCTAGGGCATTCCTGTAAGGAGCACGGTGTAAGGGTTCGAGTCGAGGTGCAATAGCGACGAGAGTTCGTGATTAGTGGAAGAGACTTCAGGTTGAGAGTGGTGAGGTGGATAGCACTTGTGCCGCGCTGTTACTTCGGCAGTTATGCTCACACGCGGTACGAGCCGAGCCGTCTTTTACAGAGGTACCCAAGTATTGCTATCACATTACATGTATTTCAATATGATTTAATCCGACGAAATTCTCACTACCCTCCACTTCCTATTACAACTCTGGGAATCCCATTCCTATCCTGTAACATGATACCATCCTCTGAGAACTCTCAGACGCTTAGCAGACAACGGCTGAGGGGCAATAGCTTCAACTTCCATGGCCGACAGAGCATTTGAAGGGAAAGGGGGGCCCAGTACGCTTTGAGATGAAGTTAACAATGGACATGGATATGGAGAAATAAAATTGTCTCACCCTAGTCTGCATCGGGTAGTCTGCATCGGGCAGCTACCCATCAAGGTTACTTAGAGAGCCAAGGGCATGTCTACCCCGCAACAATCTGCATCAACCAACAACCAACAGCCAGCAAAAAACAAATATTTTATTCCTAGTTTCCCAAAAGTCTTTACTTTTTTTGGTTTTGTGTAATCCCCTACGATGGCCACCTAGCTAGGCCCAACTGAATGCTTCGGACCGGCCACCTCCGCGCCTTAGCTGCCGCCTTGCCTCTGGCTTGCCGCATACGAGGTCAGATAGCTTAAAATTCCTCTCCGCGGCTAATTATTCCCTCTTTACGTCGGTCCTAGCTAGTCGTTGCTGTGGCCTTTCTTCACCCAAGTGCTGGACCCTGCAGATGCAGAAATCCAGCCTATCTGCTTCAAACGACTGTGGGAATAATGGCATCAGGGTCGTCCGGCCCCCAGCTATTTCCCTTGGGTCGTCCACCTGATGTCTATCATGTTGGCATGTTTCTGTCGGGTTTAGTGCGAAATCCTACGTGGGGTCGGATATGTGGGTTGCATACGGTATGTTGTGATGATCTTTGTAGAGTGGTGACATCCTGCTGACGTGGGTCGAGTGACCGCTGCGGGCAACGAGGCACATGGGCTGACGTGACTGAATGATTGGCATGGGCATCCTGAGGCCTTTCTGATCGACTCTAGTGGTAACGCTCTTGGCAGACAACATGGAAGGGCACTCAACGAGAAGTGGTTGTCTCATGGCTACTTGGAATACAAAGTACGTAATACACCCTTGAGTCTTTATCTTAACCAGAGACGAATTCGGTCGTCCCCGTGGGGGTTCGGGTCACTTGCTAACTAGACTTGCAGGTCTTGGTAGAACATATATTGCCACCCAATCTCCCGTTTGCTTTACAACCAGATTTGTACATCGCATACACTTCAAACGCGCATTCCTATTCGAACAATCAAAACCTCAAGCTCTTTACACGCTATACATACCAGTTTAACTGTTACTAACAGCGAAAACCTGTCAAAATGGGTCCATGCTCCTGCTGCACTCACGATGGTGACTGTGACAACTGCGGTTGCTCTACCTGCGGAGTACGCTGATCCAACTGTGTTGCATTGCATGCGTTCCCGAGGCTCACAGTTTCGTAGCATTAGTGTCGTACATTAGTCGCATCATCGCGATGCTTTCAGCTACCACTACTTTCTTATAACGAAGTGCTGAAGGTGGGAGGGTAGGGGGTCGTTCCTGCTTGTGGTGATATCGCGGATGGTTGGTCATTCACTCTTTTGGCTGAATACTGGTGGGCGAGAACCCCTCTGGACCACGGCCATTCACTCCTTGATTTGGCAGAATGCTGGGAGTCCAGACGAAGATAATTGGACATTGGTGATATTTCAAATTCCACAAGGCTCTCATCCATTCCTTATTGGCCTCTATTACGAAATACGCAAAGTGAAGCTGCTTTTATTCCTGACCTTTATCGTGACGAAAAACCCGCTCTCCCCCTCCAGTTAATGCTCTGCTGGAAGACGTAACCACAGTCCATTACGCCCATTTCCCCAACAAAGCCATCAAAGCTGCACCAAGGAAAACATTGAAAACCATGAACGCTAAGCGTCTTGAACTCCTCGTCAGCTCAGGGTTGAACAAGAAGTCCCTCGCCAACAATTCCACCAGTCCAGTATAGATCAGAATCCCAGCCGATGTAGAATCCAGGACTCCCGAGACGACCCTCGCTATAAATGAGCCGCTATTGTAAGTCGTCCGCAATCCAAGACCGATGGCGATCGAAATTGGTGTCGTGAGGCCGTATCCGGCGCACAGGAACCACGGGAGCCACCAAGAATAACGTTTTGGGAACGGAATAGCTGACATCCGTGCCCCGATTCCGAGGCCTTCAAATGATTGATGGAAGACGAGGACGGGATATAGAGTGTTGAATTCGGAGCCTGCTACGCCCAGGTTGAGGCCGATGATCACGCTGTGAAATATCACACCGAACTCGAGCACGAGGAACGCGGCGATTTGTTGTTGGAAGTAGCGCTCTTCTATCTCTTCGGTTTGTTTTAAAGATGACTCCTCGATGTCGGCATTCTCAGCAGCTTTGCTGGCGGGCTGGTCCTTGCGCTCCTGTGCACGGGATATGGCAATATGAAGTTCTTCGTCTTGATCGCCTGAATGAAGTTGCTGATGGGTGAGGGACCGAGATCGAGATGGAGGTTCGGCGCCTTCCGTATCACCGGGATGATCGGTGACAAGCCTCTCGACATTCGGCTGGGTATGTGCAAAGCCGTATTTGCGTTCGACATACTGCTCTGCTACGAAGTCCAAGAGAAAGATCAACATCACAGATACGAGGACAATAGCTGGCGGCCAGGAATAGACGGCCCAGTGGCCCGTCATTCCTACGCATGTATTAGGGCCTATCTCCGCATATGCCGGATCTAGGAGACTGTTGATTGGTTAGTGACAGCGCGAAGGTGAGGGAGGATAACCTGCTGGATAAAAGCAGTCGCAATGATGACTCCAGCTCCAAAGTACCGAGCGAAGAGATACACATAGATGTTGATTCGAACCCACGAGACTCGAGCTGCGATGACCGGGAAGAAGGTTGCAGCGGAAGATACGATGAGAATCACGAAGAGTGCCGAGATGCGTGCGCCTAAGCGGCCATTGTATTCGTTTCCCGCAGCTTCGAGGTAGCAAACCACTGCCGCTAGATCTGCGGTATCAAGATTGACATTTGTGGGATCGAAACCCGAAGACATTGCCGCGGAGAAGAAGGTTGTTTGCAGGCGATTGGTGGGAGGTTTGAAAGGAGTAAGATGGAATGTGAGGAGGTCAACGTCAAGTCTTGTATCGATTTTTATGATTGATAGGTGGCCGGGTACTACGGCCTAATTCGTGTGATCGTAGAAAAGAAGGCGGGAAGGAAATTTGATCTGTGAAAAGGTGGCTAAGGTGACGGGTTCGTTCTCTTATTGTAGGAAATGATGGGGGTCGGTACAGACACCTTGATGGTCACGCTAGTAAATACCCTGCTCTTTCCACACGGACTTGAAGCCATGGACACCGTTCAATGGCTTGATAATCCTTGTTTAGAATAACCAAAAGAAATTAAATTACTGGGGACTTGGAAAGTCATTGTGGTACGGCAAGCCGTATTACATAAAAAATCGTGTTGTTTTTAGGTAGACTTGGGTAGTCACATGAATTTGGTTTTCCCCGAAGCAACGTGATATCTAGACTATATTTGTGGGCTTACCTTTTCTTTAGTTCTAGTTTAAGTAACCTTCTATCGCAAAATAGCAAGGAACAGTGATTTGCATAAGTGGTTGTCTGATTAAAAGAAGCTCTAAAGGGAGCCTCTGGATCTAGCTAAATAAAAGGGGCCGCTGAGTAAGCTCAGCTAAGCTCCCTAGTACCCGTACATACGACACCTTCTTTATATATAATTAATTCAAGCTTTTATAATTATACTAGGCTCGACTAAAATCCGGGTTTCCAGGATTAAGGAAGGATTAAGGAAAGATATCTGCCCATAAGAGCAGCAATTTTGTTATAGCTCTTTATTTGATTCCTGCTTCTTGTCTTGAACTGGGCAGACTATATCATAAGTACGAGTGTGCCTTCGGCTGAGCATGAAACAGTGGCGGAATTGATTGGATGTTGGCAACTCCACGTAACACACAGCCTTGCCATTCGAAGTCCGATCCTCTGTCGAACTTGGACTGCTAAGTTTGTATTGACACTAAACATAGAACCATAGTCCAAACACACATTCATCCAAAGCCTCCTGGACAGCAACCTCGAGACGAATTTTGGGCCTTGAGGGATCAGCTTGTAGCTCTGCCCCTCGACCTGACAATTGCATGAACAAGGTAGTATTTGGCATGTAATTAGGCTTTTAAATATGAGGGTCAAGTTGATATAGATTGAAATGTCCAAAATATAAGAAGTGCGGTTTAGCGGAGGGATTATATGCCTCTGCAGCTGAGCTAAACAAAAGGGGAGAGTCACCTGCATGGCAACTGACACGACCATACCTGCATGAAGAAAGCAGAGACGGAAGATAATGGAGAAGGAAAAAGCAGAAAAAGCGGATTAAAATTCGTGGATCAAATATGGGATATCAACATCCATAAATACAACTTGTTCAACAAAGTTGAGGCGGAGAGAGCTCCGATTTTGACGAGAATCTTTATGTCTGAAGAATATTTGATTGGGAGGGAAAATAAAAGTAAGTAGCCATAGGGCAGTTTGTTTCTATTGCTGCTTTCTAATTTCTAGGTGCGGTGTCTTTGAAATCCAAAGCAAGCTTGTAGATGTATCTATGAACTCATCCGCAGATAGCGATGGGATAGGTAGAATGACCCACCCCTACGATTTCAGTAATGAAAGATTTCGTCGCCACCGCCGAGATCATAACCATCGGGAAAAGAAGTCCAGTTATACAGGTGATTGGGCTGAGGACCTCCGAGACAGGGTAAGTTCGCCCTAAAGGGCTTCACTTGAAGCTAAAAGATGTGACCAGGACCCTTTCAGATGTAAATTCCATTTTGGTTCACTAGAAAAGGGTCCGACTATTCCCGGAGTTTGCTTGCTTGATTCCCAGTTACAGATACCGCTCGCCGTCTCATGGGTCATAGAGGCAGGAGGCAGGATGCAAAGCCAAGATTTCGATAGACTTTAAGGAACCTTGACGCAAAGTCTCAGTGGTCATCCGGTTACCTTTAATTGTATTATTAGGAACATGGTATTTCGCCCGACTGCCTCCAACGTGACTTATCGAAGAAACTTTCTCGTATTAGAGCAGCTAGATACGGTAGCTAACTTTATTGTCGGTACCAAATTCATGTTAGAGCAATGGCCTGTGCTATTTAGGAAGATGAAGAAGACAATTACTAGGTGGTTCAAGCATAAGAAAGAGACAACTGTTGAGCCTCTATTACGGAGAAAGCGTTCGCTGCCTCCTCAGCCTTCGTCCAAAACCAATTCTTGCCTTTGCAATAAAAGAGAAAGCAGAAGCGGAAATCCTCATAGTCGAATAAAAGCGTGAAGCCCACAAAGCAGGACTCCGACGTCGCGAGAAGAAAGCTCAGATAGCGAGAGCTAGAGAATAAATATAGAGGAGAAAAGTTGAGCAGGCCCTGAGGCCAGACTCAGAATAGAGTATATCTATGCTTTTATTAGATTGGGCGAGTGGACCGACGCACGGTCGATCCTCGTTGCCATGGCCTCGCTCCCTTTTCTATTCATTAATGGCTGAAACCTCCGAGTAGAATTGCGAGAAGGTGTTTCGCGAGCTGTCTAGCTAGATGGCTTGTCTGGTGCTAGGTTCGTATCACAGTTCTGGTTTAGCTGGTTTGGTCCGGCTTCACTGTGCGTTTCCGTTTTAGTAGTTCTTGGGATTGGATGTGCGACCATGTGTGGAGTAGGACATTCTTCTGTCACGACGAATAAAGCGTACGAATTCGGAATTGAGTTTCTGATAATCACTATTGAGATACACAGCAAAATGCGTCTTGAATCTAGGACATGTCACTCGAATTACTCTTTGGCGTAGGTGACTGATTCAAGAGGCACAAGCGTCCTAGAAAAAAAATTTTGACCCCACTATCGGGTAAATCAATAAGTAGTTCTTTCGTGAAAGCCGTATAGCAAGAACATGACGCCCAAGCGAGAAACATGAAACCATGATTCTCCCTACCAAAAATGGCCCATGCCCACCATCATGGCCCCCCTTTCTCTAAGCCTCTACTATTTTTAAAATCTTTACTCTCTCTCTTTAATTCTTATATAATTATAGGAGTAAGAGATGGGGAGGGGGCGGCGGCGTAAGATAAAACTCGAAATGTAGAAAGCAAGAAGTAGAAAGCGACTTTAAGAGTCGCGTATAAAGCGCTTTAGTTAGGCTTCTAATCACTGAATTATAGGGCCACGGTCGCTAAATTATAGGTTATCAGTACTAAAAATTTAGTAGTTAACTTTTTCGTAGAGTTGCGGCACAGGTTTTGGGAGGAGTGAATCATGAAATCCGGTTTCGTGTTTTGCCTTTCTCGCTTGCACGTCACGGAAGGCCATGAGCATTTCGCTAAAGAAAGGGGGGTTCCGAAAACAAGGGGCCGAAGGTAGCCGGGTCATATGATGAAGCGGCCGCCTCGGCCCAGACTTTATTTGAACCGTATCAAACATTCAGCAGAAACACCACTCTCATCTCTGCACCATTGTTCATCAACTTTCGGCATGGCAAGCTTCAGAGTACCTGTGCTGCGCCATGTTATATCTGGCGCAGCTCCGTATCTACGAGCGACCCAGCGAAGATGGGCGCAAGTCCACGATGTTCGATTCCTTGCCACCCAACAATCAGACAGAGTGCTTGAGAAATACAGAGAGAAGCTAGCCAGAAAGGCCCAAGAGTACGGCGTTCATCAAAAGTGTATCCCATGAGATGATTGCTGACTGCGCAATTATTCAGGGAAGGTCTGCGGGACATCAATGAATTGAAGGAAGCCTACAAAGATAAAATTCAGCATCTCAAGAAGAAAGCCTCGATCCCACTTCCCATACCCAATGCCCCTACTGCATCCTCGATAGCTTCATCACCCTTTCCCCCGCCTCCTCCAGCCCCACAAATACCCGCCGAGAAACTCCCTTCGTCGACGCCGGGCATCAAGACCCTCTCGTCATACCTCGACCTGGAAAAGACCAAGGCCTTGCCCCAGAAAGAACTGGAAGCAATATGGCGTCTGCGGCACATTAATGATGCCCAATCACTATGCGCCGTCATTCCAATTGATGTGTACCGGACGCTCGAAGCTACAGCAAAGAAACATCCCCATTTCATCCTCCCCTTGCCAAAAGAGGGGCGAGGTGCCGAGATCCACTTGTTGCAATGGACGTTCCCTGCGGAGAACGCTGTGACAGTACTTTTCACACATCTTGCAGAATTCAAGTTGAGGGGCGAGTTCAGCCAGCCACATACGACTATCACGCACCATTTAGAGCTTGCGGAAGATAAGGGTGTGGTGTTGCTGCAAGGACAGGTGGTGGAGGGAAGGGGAGTGAGTGTTGATGAGGCGAAGTGGTTGGTGATGTGCTTGCAGAAATTTTATGGATTTGGTGGAGATAAAAGCGAGAGGAAACGACTGCTGGAATTATTTGGAAAAGGGGACCCGGCGTTCAAAATAGAAGATCTGGTCGAAGAAGCTGAGAAGATCGTTTAGACTTGGTGTAGGGATATGTTGTATATGGACAGGTGTACAAAATTTAGAAGACCTGGGGTTTGAGTGGCGTCCGGAGTTGGTCATTGATGTACGATTCTGGCTCTTAAGGGCACGAAAATAAAGCAGGAGCACAGAGTTAAAGTCCGAACCCCCGTAATCTTGGGAAGAAGGCTGCACGAGGACGAGGCGCCGGCAGCTCGTGCGTAAGCAATCCACTCTTCTTCCTTTGCCAATATCTCTTTCTCTGTAGATCGCCGACAAAGTTCCTGTTAGAATGGATAGCGTGGATGCCCAGAATCTCAAGTGGTCGTTTGCAAGCCTTTACTTCTCGAATTCTTCTCAACAGTTCCTTGTTCGCTCCTAATATTTCTGAGAGATTTATTGATCATATAATCTCAGCTTGCCACTTTCGATATTTATCACTTTGTGACCTTCAAAGTTAATTCATCTACCTGTGCCTTTCCGAAACGACTAGGACTTCTTAGGGTTCAAGCAATTACCGTTTCCCAAAGAATTCAAATTCTCTAAGACTATAGTCCTGGCAAGAAGTCTTGTTAGACTTCAATAATCAAGGATCTCCCGGGCGGAGAGTTGTTCCTTGACTTTTCCCTTCTGCTGTTCATCTTGCAAGGCCATTTCGTCTTATTTCAATACCAGGTTAGTGATGTCGACGATGTTATTTATGCGAACATCACCAATTTGAACAGGTCCCCTCGTAGACGGGAAAGCCCTCCCTCGAGGAACTCGCAAACGGCGCTAGTACCCCCTCGATCTAGATCATCCACCAGCACTTTCCCGTCTATAAAAGGAACCTCTTCCACCACACAACCTCGTCCAACAGCAATCTCATCAGAGAGCTTCAACAAGACCTCAATATCCTTGTTCATACGCTCAGACATCGGGCGCTCTTCATGATTCCTGAGCTCGCAATTGCTCACTCTTTTACATATCTTCACTTCCAGCTGGCAACCCTCTTGATTCCCTTGCGCTCATCCGCAACGTACCTCAGCTTGAACAAGTCCTCGACTATCTCTTTCTTGCGCAGAAACCGCTTCTCTAGCAATATATATACTTTCTCGACTAACATCTCCCCGCCGAGCCAACCTCCCCCCTGCAACGTCCTTCCCGGCAGATCTCTTCTCTATCGAAGGCCCATGCATGTCTATAAATCGCAGTTCTTTCTTATTTCCCCTTCCCCATTCGTTTTAGTTCCTTTGCGTGGATATACACCCGTCCTTTCTCCCTGCGGGCCGTCCTCCTCCGCAAACCTCCATCTTTCCCATAGCGTCACAACCAGTGAGCCCCTTCCATTTGGACAGCAAGCCTGAGAAGCCCTCGCGCCATTCAAGCCCAGGGTCTTGAAGCCCTTCTTGATCCGACCAGCTTCTGATGAACAATCGTCTTTGCCCTCTCTTGTTCATGTGCCCAGCTTCTTTTGAACATTCAGGGGCGGGGACCTAATATGTAGGTACCAAGCTCCGCTGTTTGAAAGACCTGGCCAAGATTCTAATATCCGCGAGGATTCTGATGATTCTACAGCCGCCGGAAGGGACGTTGCCGAACAAAGTCCAGGTCCAAGCCAAGCCACCACCCCGATCCTGTTATTATCAATCCCAGGCTCAACCGAGGATATGGAAGCCATCGGCCTTGCAATCGACCAAGCGCCCTCTTCGCTGAGCGAAGAGGCGACGAGCGTCCCACGAAGCGGCTGTGAAATACCATGCCACTCGATAGAAAAGCCGGGGACGCTTTGCTAACAAATAAACAACCTATGCTAGATTTTTCTACAAGCAGATGCCCGCCAGATTTGACCGATGATAGTACAGCAACGCAAACGGAGAGAGAGTGGAAGGGAAGAAATCGAAGAATTGATTCTTTCTTGTTCATTGGACAAAATTTCCTTCAACACCTGAGCTCTTTTCAAGTATGATTCCACCGCCAATACGAGAAGAGAACAACTATGGCATGGTGTACATGTGCAAATGAACAAACATGGGTGATATTTGGGACGAGTTGGTGTTCGCAGTTTCATTGTCAGGATGTCATTGAAGCCCCGCAGATCTGAAAGCAATAGGGAATGCACAACAGACCTTTGAAACCAGGGCTTAACTACTCGGAGAGGCCAGGAGAGAAATTATGGAACAGTTCAGTACGACGTCGTCTTTCTGCCACATCGCCTGTGAATCGCGCTCTCCTGGTCTTGAGTTGCCCCCATGGAGTGCAGATGAAGCTTGTCCCTTTGCTTCACCCAACAGCTTCTGAGATGTCATGTCTTCCACCTCTTCAGACTCAATCCACAGGGACCCTACATAAGGTGCGCCAACACTTGGAGCCTCTCACATATCGGAACGGATCAACCCATGGCCGGTTTGTCGGCTCCCTTATTTTGTGGTCCGTGCGTACCGAGTCGCCCCCCTTTCGAGCGTCCGGCTTTGTTTTCGAGATCCCAAATCCGGCCTTTCAGGAAGCTGGAGACATTTAGAATAGAAACGCAAGTGTTCCAAGTTAGTGGGTCGAATCCGGAAGCGTACCGGCCATTTACTTTGCAAGCTGAGCAACTTAAGTGGTAGGGTCTCTTGCACTTGCAGCCAAATGTACAAGGCCGAATTAGACATCAAACAGCGTGATTTTTTGGACTTCGAGGGCTCCTTGGAGTGGTACCTCCATAGCCTCCGTATAGACTCTCATGTGAAAAGCTAACTCGGCAGGAAAAGAGATACTCCGAAATCAAGAGCGGGGTTCCACTTGTATCAAGCGCTATCGCCTGTTTGGACAGGCTGGCACTTTTGGAACGAAGCTCTTCACGAGGCTACCCCGTGTCCCCTGCCGATAACCCTCCGATCGGGTTTTATATTTGCAACCAGGTCACTGACGCGAAAGTTCTACCAAGCAAGTCATAATATCGCTCCCTCCAAGTCGACCAAGACCACAGCTCACAATGGCTCCCCAAGTCTCGGGCTGGACTCCAATCAATGTCCCAACAGGTCGTCACGAAGTTTCCTATCAGGCGAGGATTCCCGGTGTCAGCAACGAAACAGCCAGCGAGGAACGCGCAAACCTAAGCCTGTCCATGTCTGAGCGTGTTCGGAAGACAGGAAGGTTCCTCTTCACGTCCGAAGAGCGCAACCATATTATAAAGTGGATGGTCAAGGAGAACGCCGCTGGGGTGATCGGACACGAGCAAGCGTTTCAAGCGCTGATTACTGAGCTTGGCTTTAACGACTCATCTCTCAGCCCTCAGGAGAAGACTTTGATCCGTCAGAAAACTTCGCGCAAGATCAAAGACTTGGTGGAGGTTATGGTTGGCAAGCAGGCGCTCACTTACACCCAAGAAAAGAAACGTGGAGTGTGGATCGCAAAGTACGCACCGTGGACCGCTACCTGGTTGCATCCGGAATGGGACGGGGAACTAACGAACTCTGATGGGTACCACGCCGTGGATCGGATTGAAGAAGATCTTGGACCAGAAGTTCTTGAGGTCGAGGCTCTCACGGGGAGGGAGGATGAAGTTCCAGCATACGAGCTTGATGTCTACATGCGTCCCTATGTCAATGAGTTAGACCGCACCATTGCATATCGCGTTTTCCAACTGAATCCATACAACTACGACGCCTTCACTTGCCAATTCCAAGCAATTTGTCAACGCGAGGGCATCTGGGACGTCTTCGGCGGCAACACAACTCATCCTTCACCACCTGTCGAACCTGTTGGTGTGAACACTGCAGAAGATCAGGATATTGCACAGGGTTACAAAGCCACCTGCCGTATCTACGAGGAAGAGAAAAAGGAATTTGTCATTATGCAGCGAAAGTGCCTAGGCTGGTTGTTTTCCACGATTGGGGAGGACACTCGCGAAGCTTTGGTGGGATACACAGAGCCGCTTGAGGCGCTAGAGATTCTGGCAGAGGGAATCGACGTCGTCGACATTCAGGCTTTGATGGCAAAGATCGGAGAATTGCTGAAGAAGGCATAAAGCTCGGATGATATGAGATTGTGGGGAGAAGAGACTGTAGTTGAGATGGGTTGAATGCACTGGGGTGTCTGATTTATATGTTGGACTTGATAATTAACAAGAGGTCTTGATTGTTCCCGACCACGGTGGGTACTCTCTGAATGTCATAACTGTAGAATAAATTCAATGAAAGGTTTAGATATCGCCAGCAACCAGCAACGTCTGCTACATTTTTTATTGGTCCTTTTATGTCTATCTCCGTGCCATAGGTTACCACTCCGAGATTTTCGTCCATGCCATCTCCGAATTGAGTCCTGCTCCCCCACTTTTTTTTCGCAAGTTGCGTCCTGTTACTTAGCTCCGTTCAGATAGCACTCCTCCTTATCCCCGTGGGTATGAAACTCGCAGGGACCAAACATGTCAACCATTGCCATTATTTTGCTCTCCCTAGACATATTTATCTTTTTTCCATGTTCAACCTGCCACCATGGGTTCTTGAATAGATGTGAGCGATGTGGTTGGGCGTAACCAGCCTCCCAGATAAGCTAGAGTAGGAATGAACAGCGTCGCAAGCTTTGTCCATTAGCCTCAACAGACACAGCTTTTCAGCCAAGATGCAGAGCTTCACCAATAGGGTGGCACACTGATTATCCTTGGCCTCGGGGAGAACCCCACGGTACAAGTAATCGACGAGTGGGGAAAATGCATCCGGATCATCTTCAGGAAGGTACATCTCTCCTTTCTCCGCCTCTCGGAAGTTGCCGCGGAAAGCTTTCGAAAAGAATTCGCATCGATCGCACAGTAGCTTTTTATGCACAGTGAATTGCTTGCGCTCCGAACCAACGTAAAGGGTGACAATCTCGTTGCCTAGAACCCTATTCCTAGTTAGACAGCCATGTCGCACGTAAAACAAGAAGCAAGGCTTGCCAAACCTACTCAGGAGTCAGAATCATGGTGCTTTGGGGACTCGGGGTGTTCCGTGGAGTCTGTGATGGTGAAGGCGACGCCATAATGCCCGTTGTAATGTTCCAGTCCAGGTCGGTACAATCGTCAAAGCTGTCTCAACCCTCGATAAGGGTGACCTCCCGATGGAAACGACTTCGAAGGTAGGTGAGAATTGTAGCCGAGGTCGAATCAGCTGCAATCGAGTAAAGGCTACTAGTCCAACTAAATCGCGATTGCTGGCTGATTATTGTTGGAGAGGAGGAACAATGGAGGTTGAGCTTTTGTTGCGGAAAGAACAACAATGCTCTGGCGTCTCGGCAAATCTCGCTAACCCTTTCATCCACCACTTCCAAGTAAAATCTCAGAGGTGAGGGGAAAGACTCTCTTTCACCCCTTGAACCTCCAAGAAAACCGCACTGCGGGTTTACTTGGACTCAAGAGGTCTTATGGTTCGTCAGCAGAATGTCGGAAAGTTCTGAGTGTGTTTTCGAGAGAGAACTAAAATGCCTGGGCTGGAGAGGTGATTCTGTAGTGAAAACACACTTGAAACCTTGTGTAGCCTGGGATTTATAAAACAGTGACAGTGTGTCAAAGGATTATTCAAGTTATTCAAGTTATTCATGAATAACTTGAACAAAATATGAGTAACGAATATCTTAAATAACTTGTGTAAAATAAAATAATTATTTGAAGTCACGTGCAAGTTATATAATTATAATAAATTAACATATATTTAAATGTTTAAAAGAACTAAGGTATATATTAAGCAGCCTTATGTAAGCTAAGCTAGTACTCATAGAAGGTTAATTAGATACTAATTTTCTATAATAATAAACTAATTATTTTCCTCGGAATTATGATTTTTCTTAGTTCTAGAAGTTCTTTAGTATTATTGAGATCCGATTTGCCTACTCAGCGCCACTATCACTTTATTGGGTAACGAGGTGGCGCTAGGTGCGGCCCCCCCCCCCCCCCCCCCCCCAGAATCTTACCCGACTAGGCTAGCCTTATCACGTGCATAGAACGTGCCTAATTCAAGCTATTCATGATTATTCATAAATAACTTGAGTAATATTTGAATAAAATAAGAGTAACGACCATTATTCTATTTTACTCTATTCATTTGATACACTGAATAGTGCGGTGTAAACAAAAGCAGTGTTATTACTATCATATTCTTCACTAACATTGAAGTTCTGACATAAACGCCTCGAACTCATTCTTGGCCCATTCAACTTCAACCAAACAACACTTTTCCCGAATCCACACGACGTCAGCTGCGACCCATCCGTAGTCAAAGGGCAATCGTCAAATGATTGCTCTAGTCTCTTATGTACAACGAACCTGTCGATACTCGCAAGGCACCACCGATAGAAATCAAGAAGAAAGCCCTCTCCATCGCATTAACTCCTTGAGTCAAATTATCACAACCACAGGCACAAACTTGCCACTTGTTCCCACGATATTCCTGCCGTTCTTAATTACCGAACTATTACCATGGCGTCTCCCAAGGTATCGTGAATCAATTTTCTCTTTCTTGTGCGTCGTATGGGGTTAGTAAGCTTGCTGCTCTTGCTCAGTCGCTAATCACTTTCAGCTCACCCTCGGCTCAGTCAACTCGCCTGAGCAACCTGAGCTACTTCAAGCCAAAGCAGCCAATAACATTACTGGATTTCGGACTACTTTGACTTGAAGCAAAGAAAGCACATACGCCGTCGTATAGTATATTAACCTATTATTCTTCGGACGCAGTTACTTCAAGGTATAACTAGCCATTATACTAATTCTGGAAGTTCTAAGCTCATTTCTACTAATACCGGGAGCTTACATGACCATATAGGCTTGGAATACCCAGTAGCGCGCCGAAGGCGCGTGGCTACGTGCGGAGCGCATTCATATTTAGAGCATATTTATATTTGGAGTGCGTTCACGTGCAAAGCGCATTTACGTACGAAGCGCATTTATATACGGGGCATATTTATACTTAGGTAGATTTATAGGTATAGAAAATAAAGCCATTTGTAAGGTTTGATAAAAGGCATACCTTAGGGAGAAGCAATAGACGTGCGTTGTATCTAAGGAGGCAACTATGTACGTAAGGCCGCGAGATCGCATATAAGAAACAGGGCGTTTAAAGGAAAAACTCACAGAATTAACGAATTTTAAATGTGAGGGGTTAGAAGGGGCAAAATAATACTCTGTTTGCATAAGCACCCTTTTAGGGCTGCCCTAGAAGGGTGCTTACATGCATCCTAAAGAGAGTCGAGCACGAAAATTACTATTTTGGGCGGATAACCCTAGTTTGAGAATGCTACGCAAACCAAACAGGGGGGTTGGCAGAGGCACACAGATCTTGTATCTATTATTTCAAACCGATGTGTACGCAGTTATTATACTCCGAATCTAAAAATATTTTTGAGTAGTAAAATATGTACAGTTATTACTAACTTACAAAGTGATACGTTGTGAAATTAGTGGCGCGGCGGATGGACACGCTAGCCCATCGTCTAGTGAGACATGACTAGCGTATTAGCCAGAGCTGTGGCACCTAATAAAATTACAGAAGCCATAATTTATGCCCAGTCAACCAAGCGAGACCCCCCGCCCACGCTAGTAATTTCTCACCAGACGAAGGGATACAAAACTTGATAAGTTCGCCTCGATCTCAATTCTCAATCCTTTAATCCTTTTTCTCTCTGCGACCAAACCACTCTACCAGACTCATATTTCCACCGTTCTCCTGAGAATAACGCAACTAGCCGCGATGACAGCTCAATCCCGTCCAACTTTCCATCCCGTCCTTTCACACTGACGTTCTAGCGGATACGATACCGAATTTTACACTTTCAACTACGTCTACCAATACAATAATATTGTTTTCGACATTTTACTTTCTCCCGATACTCCCCTTGGCTACGATACTATAAATTCTATCGAAAGGCGGACCTCCAAACGTTGGAGTCAGCCGGACAATGCGATGGCGACAATGAAGAAGACATACAACGGATGCTCGAAGAAGCAAACCTTGTAGTGGCAGAGATCGAAAAGGATGTACTTAAAGTCTGTAAATCAACGATGCAGGCACCTGCCCCAAGTACAGAAGCGCTAGGAAAGAAACCTTCACTATATTCATGGATGTACCCGAAAACCATCAACCTACAACTCGTCACTAAACAAGGGGTATTAACAGTCGTGAAGCGAGACGACCTCCCTGTACATGATTCGCATGCCTACATCACGGACCCCCAAGTACTGGCCTTCAATCTTCCCCATCACATGATTTCTGACATCCAAGTTATCACTGGGTTGTATCCATTCGTATACAAAGTGAACGTCGAAGGTCAAACCATGGTTGCCAAACTGGGTCGAAGCGAGCCGCACGATTCGATAACCGACGAAATAAAAAAGCTGTACGGCGTTCAAACTTCGGCGCAAGGGCCGCTGGCTAGGGTTCCACAACTCAAGGGCTTCGTATCATCGCCAATGGGTGTTGTTGGGTTTCTGACCAACTATATTCCCTCTCTTTGCCACAATCTTGAGTATCTCTTGGCCTGTGCAAGAATCACAGGTGGTACGGTTCCCAAAAACAAAGACGCTCCTTCACCAGCAATCACTATCAGCAAGGCACGAAAGGAGAAGTGGACGAGCCAGATTCAGGAAACGCTGCAGTCGCTCCATGCTCGCAATGTCATTTGGGGCGATGCAAAGTTGGCGAACATTCTGATAGATGAAGTGACTGACGACTCTTGGATTGTTGATTTTGGAGGGGGGAATACGCAGGGTTGGATTGAACGTGATTTACATGGCTCAAAAGCTGGAGATCTACAAGCGCTTGACCGCATTACGGCAGAGCTAGCTGCTGTCTGGCTATAACATTTAAAATCATGATACGATGAAATTTTGTTTTTTTTGGACATGGTATACGCGGGCCATGATTCGTCTTTTCTTTTTCTTTCAAGGGCATGTTTTCATAGGAGTAGTAAATATACTTTCAGTATCTCATTTTTCGCAAGCCTTTTAAATACCTGCTGTACTAGACGTGATGTAGTTATGCTAGGGAATCAGCATTAGGATTTCAACAGAAATGAATATTTGGGAAAGAATCCCGGTTGTAAGAGAGCCAAAATAAAAATTGCGCTTTAGGACGGGAAATAACATAGAACTTGGAAAGTATAAGCAGGCTTCAAGGGAGCCAGATCAGTCGCCTGAAGGTATCAAAACAGCTCCCTAATGCATGCTCATGCTTAGTCAGTGTTTTCTCAGGCTTTTCTCGGGCCTTGCTCCGGCCTGCTCACCCTCGGCTCAGGTCAAAGCGGCTGCTGCTCACGCCCAGAGACTAATAAAACGGAACGAGCGAAAGAGAACATTGATCCTGAGTCTGTGGGCATTGCCGATCAATTTTCTCTCTTTCCTGTTTCCCATGCGGTTAGTGAGCCACGAAAGCACCGACCCAAGCTGCAACGAGAGCTGCTGTCATCTTGACCTCAATTGTAACGCAGATTCCTGGGATTATGAAAATGCGTAAAAGTACAGAAAGTTATCATGCGTGCAATGAAACTTTCGAAGGTGGTGGAGAGAGAAAAGAGGGAAGAGAGAAGCCGATCGTGCACTTACGTGTCGAGGACACTAGCGCCCCTTCCGATCGGGATGTCGCGAACCTTAGCTGTGAGAGAATTTGATCAGTGCCAAGGAAAGTTGACAAGAATCAACAATGAAAAGATGCTATGATGCATCATCCTTAGGGGTTGTTTTACTGGCAATATTTACTTGACAAGGATTGAGAAATGCGAGCAAGGACCCATCCCAAGCTCTGCTCTGCATGCTCAAGACACCACCGATGCGGGTCACTACAAACCAATTTCCAAATAAACCCATCTGCTCTGCGAGTAATGAGCTTGCGTTCACGCCTTGACAAGAGATTGTATATGTTCCTAGCAGTAAAGTCTTTAAACGGTATTGCAGTCCGGTTCTCGAAGCTCGAGCGAATACTGCCCAGGGCGTGCGGTTCATAAGTAACTTCTCGAGGCAGCGATTTGCCGAGATGGCTTCGCCATTTTGGATCTGCTGGATGCAAGCCGGCACCAAGATTAATCCACCTTGTGAGACAGCCCGCGATACCTCTTTCCCCAAGATCTACAGCATCCATAACGAAATCCATTGGACATTTCAAGCACTGCGCAGTCGAGGTACAACACCGACCTTGTTCTTCGAGAAGATCAAGTCGACTTTTCATCAGGGTCGGTAAATTGTCCCCTGCCTTACCCAGAGCCCATATATGATGACAGATATGATGGAAGAGACGCTTAGTAACGAGTTCGTCGCGCCTGTTGTGTGGCAGCAGTACCCACTGTTGGGATCGCATGAGAAGCTCGTTGGAGACAATGTGGGCGTCAACAGATAGAAGTACAATGTTCCCATACAGATCGCTCTCTATAACCTCAGCGCTCTGAAAAGCTTCCAAAGGAAACCCATGGCTAGGCCCAAGATGATGTCGATTCATTGCCAATTGGATATGGGGAAATCTTAGCAGTGATGCTGACTGCGAACAATGCACAAAAGCAGGTTCTTCCCCCAGGCAACGAGTGAGGGCCTTTGGAATGGTTCGGGGCCATTGGACTGCACTGCTGGCATGTAGCTGAACGCAGCGATAGCAGACAAAGTGCTGTGGAAGATCCTTTGACAAGTCAGAGAGGAAGGAAGCACGAATTCCTGGATTTTGAATTTTCAAGCAACGCCAGATATTGGGACCAAGGATTTGGCTCATAGCTCGGTTACAGAGAGAGAGACATGCAGCGGATTGAGTCGAAAGCATTCTTGCTATCAAAATAATCAATTCGGGTGGGAGATCAGAGAGTTTCAGCGTGTTCGTGTTCGTTTTGGATCTCGAGTCTGGGAAGCCCGTGCGGTCCTCCTGTTGGCGATGGCTTTCCGTCATCCGTTCCAAGGAACGCCAAAGCCACCGCCATGCCATTGTAGGGTAGGGAGTATCTGCCGCCGAGAGAGAAGGGTATGATGAGGCGCAGCGTCGAGGACGGTGTGTGTTGTCGGTTCGGAGGTGATAACGATGGTGAAGGTGAAGGTGATGTTGGATGCAAGAAGTACGGGGAAGAACAATGATCCTTGGCCATGAATTATCCCCTAAAAATTTAGTGACGTAAATTTTTAGCAAGGTCCCCATGTCTTGCCCCTACTCTCCTTTTCCCCATATCTCCCCTCTCTTACCCTTATACTTATAGAGAGAGAGAGAGAGAGAGAGAGAAGGATTAAAGAGAGTAAATATTTGAAGTAGTAATAGAGGTACAGGGAGAGGGCGTGATATATGGGCGTGGTGTGTGGGTGTCTGCGATTTCTGGGGGGTGGTCACGTGCCGAGTCGTAAGTCATAGTCATCCAGTCGTACGCTCGCTTGGTCAATTGACGGCTTTCCGTAATTGATCCTTAGTTCCACAGCCTTCCGTACACAGCGTACGGAAGGGGGTTGACAAAAGTCATGACCACCCCCTGGTTCTGCCACTGCTAGAAGTGGAAATTTGTGGGGCAATGTCCAGCATCCTATCGCTTTGATTGGCCCAAACCTCTCACCGCCTTGCCGCGGGTGGTCATGACTTTTGTCAACCCCCTTCCGTACATTCAGTCATGACTCATAACAGAACTTCGACAAATTTCTAGTCACATGACTTGCTCGACACTTCGTCATCTTTTCTGTCTACCCCACCCCCCTCACCAACCATGATCTTTGGCTCCGGCTCCGCCAGCTCCGATCTAGAACGCAGCTTGGGATTCCTACGCTTCGATTTTATATCGTGCGGGAGCAGGTTCACTGGCACCGGGTATGATAGTTGCTACCTCCCCGTTAGTTACGCCCTTTGAGACCTTCAAAGCTAGGGCTAGTGTCTACGATTTGCTCTTTAGACGGTGCCAATAAGCGCCTAGCATTTTCATTTTTCGGCGGAAGTGCAGGCGCACAGAGGGGGTCAGCACTTCACTCGGAGCTTCACGCCGCTTATTTTTAGGCGTTCGAGAGCCAAAAGTTCTCCGATAACCTAATTCAATTGTCACTATTCAATCTCCGTTCCAATGGTATTCAAGCAAGCATATTAGTCAACTTGATGTTGTTTTAGCTTCGCATAGCCAAAACCACCTGACCGAGCGTTCTGCCGTTGATTGGGCAGGAAATGCAAAAAGAGCCATAAACGCCGGGCTCCTGCATTGTTTTGCAAACATCCAAATTATTTCCGCACAGTTTTTGCAGCTCTTCCGTTCTCTTAATTTCGTCTCAACTGTTTCATGGTCTGCGCAACATAGACCATCATTTGGCGTGTTCACCTCTTCCTCGAGGGACTTCTGCTAAGAAGCCACTGACGCAAGAGGCTTCCCTAGCCCAACCCCGCGCATGCGCAGCAAAGTATCAATTCCTATCTTCTCGGCCAGAGAGTAACAATAGGTCCTTTGGCATCATGTCATTTGGATTCTCTGTAGGTGACTTCATTGCTGCTTTGGAGGTGATCAGTACAGTCATCAACGCATTACGAGAATCCGGAGAATCCGGTCCTCAGTATCGAGAGCTCGTCAGCCAGCTCTACAGCCTCGAGACAGCTTTACTCCAGGTGAAGCAGATGGAGCTCGAAGAAGAACAGCGATCTGAGTATATTGCTCTCCGTCAGTCAGCAGCACAATGTCAGCGAACGGTAGACGCTTTCTGGACGAAGGTTCGGTCATATCAAAAACACTTACGAACGGACGGTTCGACGTCAAGATTGAAAGATGGCTGGATGAGAATCAAATGGGCAATGTGCCAGCAGGAGGATCTTGCCAGATTTAAAGCCGATTTGGCAGCTCATACACAGTCTATCACTATCATCACCACAGCTTTGCAAACGGTGCGTGCACATATTGGAAGTTGAGCGAGAAGAACTTAACGTTGTCAGAACAATCTCAGGAATCAGGATCGCAGACGCATTGCGGAACATAAAGCAATAAGCAGTTTTATTCAAGATGCTACATTTCGTTGTATGGCAAAGCTGGTAAAGATGACTGCTGTCATTGGCCAGTATGCTTCTCCATCTGTGCCCATCACACTTGAATAACCAGAAAATCGTAGAGGCGTTGCACTAGGACAAGAAATCATTCAGAATACCGCCAGGATCATGTAAGTGCACAGCAAAATTCTTCATCCGGTCACTAAGAGATTTAGGGCTACTAATATCAGAATTTTTCAAATCGTATTATCGATTCAGAATATCATCACTCGAATACCAAGGCAGATTGAGCGTCAGCAACCTGTCTATATGATCGACGCTCTCGGAAGACACGCTCCCTTTTACCTGGAGTTTATTCGATCTAGGGAGGTAAGCAGGCGTTACTCGAAGATTTCCCCTACTCACAATCCCCATGTAGGCCCTCCAAGCTGTGCTGAAAATCAATTTCGAGAACATACCGTCTGGGCCAAGAAAGATCGATAATGGTGAATATATCCTCTTGGATGCCACAAATAAGCGCCCAATTAACCTCTCAACACATTGGGATGCTTGCTTAATGCCTGGTCAACGCGTTGAGATGCGTATGATTTTCCAAAGGCAGACCAAGCAGCTCAACTCTTGTCCAAGTTGTAACTACACATCTGGACAACATACAGACGAAGACGTCGAATGTACTAACTGTGGACTAACATTTAAACGAGTCATTCAGATTGAAGAGCCACCCACAGATCCACGCGCTGAGCCTAAGAAGAGAGGTGTTAGAGACCTTCTGGAATTATCAGCAGCTCTATCTCATGCTCGCAAAGTATCGGAGAGGCTGTCGCCTCCACGGCCACCGATGACAGTGTACGACGAAACAGAAGATGTCAAGTATTATCGCCGTGTGAATGTTGTGCAGCGACAGAGACGAGCTGTGTGGGAATTGGGAAAAGAATTTGACTCAAGAACAGACCAACAAATCCATCAAGCCCAGGAAAATGAGGATAAAATGGTATTGGACAGAATTGCTACAGAAGATTCGAGTGACGCTGGCGATATAGAAATCCTGGAAATTTTCGGTGACTCTGTCGATGCAGCAACCTTTGAATCTTTTATGGAAATGGACGACGACGATGAACGCGAATTCTCTAAAAGCATAATGATAAATGGATTGGAGCAGATCGAGTATGCAATAAGGAAGATACAGGAAGCCTTGTGAGTTTCGAGACTTCTAGCCTACTCGCCCTGGAGATCCCGGGTCACTATGAATTTGAAATTGCTAATGCATTTCTCCGATTTTCTCAGAAATGATGGCAGTAATAATCTATCTTCTATTTTCAGCCTCGCACATTTTGCCAAGGGTTCATGTCATACGATGGGCATTTTTAAGGTGGAAGGTGCTGCCGAAGAGATCCAGTGGGCTGCCGCTGACAGTTCGCGGGATTGCGAAGAAAATATCCAGCTCATTACGCGATTACTAGGAGAAATGAGGGATTCATTTGTGGATGCAGATGACAAGCTGCGGGCGTTTTATAGGGAGTCGCAGAGGGTGATTGAATGGTAGTTGTTTCTGGGCAACGAGGAAGATGTGTCTAGCTACTGTGACACGAGCTTCCGAGAGCCGAAGGCTCTGAAAATATTGTTCCGGGGAGATGCGCGGCTTGTATCTTAGTCAGAGTGAAGAACTTCCTAGGGATAATTCTGACCGGAAGAGAGAATTAAATATTCTTTTATTAATTCAGGGGGCCAGATTGCAAAAGTTAGAAAAAGTTTCGAGATTTGAAAGTTTCAATATTTCGGTTCCCTATCCGTTGCGCTGCCACCAGGGACGAATTTCCGTGATCAAATATACCGCAAAATTGCAGCAAATCAGAGGTCTTAAATCAATGAATCTGGCGATATGATTTGCTGATTCAGTTCGCTTAGATGTGCACGGGCCAATTCGTCCCTGGTGGCAGCGCAGCGGATAATGACGTACATTTCAGTTCCCCTCATTGGTTGATGACGTTTCGGTTCCCGAGAAGAAATATTTAAGAGAACACTTTATCTCTCCTACTCTAAAATTATTTTAATTTTTTCTCTCTCAATGAAAATATTCCCCCCGCCCCCAAAACCAACCGAATAATGGCAGACTTAGAGTCTCTGTATTTGAGTAATACCCAGGTGAGGAGGAAGAGGCTTCGAAGTATAAAGAATACACTTACGAGTTATTTCATAGGAAACCAAGGAAATGACAGAATCAACTATATTGATTCCTAGACTACAGCCACAATCACTGTCATGGCGGCGGCGGCAGTTCCGCTGGTGGAAGGAGCGGCTTCAACCAGCCCTGATCGCACGGTGGCAGTAAGCAAGCACCTTCCCTCCTTCCTTCCTTCTTTTCTTTCCCCTCAACCTAGAGGGCGTAACTGCCCACCTCTCCCTCTCGTTTCCATTTTCTTTTCTCTTTTCCCTTCATAGCCACCACTACCACCATCACCACTACCACCATCACCACTACCACCATCACCACTACCACCATCACCACTACCACCATCACCACTACCACCATCACCACTACCACTACCACCACCGCAATGGGCCTTTCAAACCATTGCTTAACTCTCTCGGGGTGGGGGATGACGATTGCAGCCCTCGGGCTTGCAGTGTTAGGACCTTTTTGGTCCTCATTTATTTTCTGGGTTGTTCGATTGATTAAGAGAGCCTTCAGGTCATTATTTGTTAATACTTTTGATTACTGTTACTAATCCTTTACTTTTATAGTCTCGCGACCCAGACAGAAACGGAGAGGGCGAGGGAGCAGTGGGAAAGGGAGAGGGAGAGGGAGAGGGAGAGGGAGAGGGAGAGGGAGAGGGAGAGGGAGAGGGAGAGAGAGAGGGAGAGGGGGGAGAGGGAGAGGGAGAGGATGTGGGAGAGGTGGGACAGGGAGAGGAGGGAGGAGAGGGAGAGGTGGGAGGAAGAGAGGGAGAGGTGGGAGGAAGAGAGGAAGAGGTGGGCGGAGGAGCGAAAGAGGTTGGGGGGAGGAGTGGTATCTCTTAGAAGTCATCACCACTAGTATTAATACTTCCCAGTCACACTGGCGCCCTACTCAGATTCATGATCTCAAACTCTGGGGGGAAAAAAGGGGACGGGGGTGGGGAACCTTGGTACAGCATTAGCATAGCATTTGGGGGAAAAGAGTAGGCCTTCAATAATCAATATTGATTCTAAGGAACATTGGAAAGCTTTTGAGATTTGCAAGTTAGAGATTTGTGACCAAGATTTGTGACCACGAGTGTATTACAAAACTTTTGAGATTTGCGACTAGAAAACATTCGAGATTTTTAAGCCATAATTTCTTCCAGTGCCACCTGCACCCCTCTTTATGCTCCCTAACAAAGACCCCTGCCCAGGAGTCTCTCTAATAGACCATGCTCGTGAGACAGACTATATTGGAAGTGTTCTCACTATAGGAGCCTTCGTCTCCGGCGTATCGTCTGTTGGGATCCAAAATCTCCTGCGAGGTAGCAAAAACGGATTCCCGGGCAAAATTCTGTAAGGAATCCGTAGCCGGGGCACACAGGAGGCTAAAATGGGTTCCGCGTTATGGTGCGCAGGCTGACTCAGGGTGAGCTCAGGATACTCAGGCTCTGCTCCGGCTCTGCTCCGGCATGCTCATCCTCGGCTCAGGTATGCTCAGCCTCAGCTCAAGTTAAAGCAGCAGTTGCTCACGTTCGCAGACTAAAACAGAACCAGCGAAAGGGAAAATTAATCCTGAGCCTAAGGGTATTCCAACTCAGTGCCGAGTAAGTAATTCAATCTCATTACCCAATACCCCTGAAGAGCCATTTTCGCGCCTAGGGAGCTTCGGGGCTACATCGGTGTCTTATGCTAATACTGGAGTAGGGCAATGGGTACTGAAATTGTCACTATTCACGTTGGTCTAAAACGAAAGGCGTTCGCCATGCACAAGAAGTTGATTTGCGATCGATCCGACTACTTTTCCAAAGCATTCAACGGAAGGTTCAAGGAAGCTGAGAGAGTGATTGTACCTTCCGGATGACGATGTCAAAGCTTCCGAGCTGTTCATCAACTACATTTACCGGGATCGACTGCCTCAATATCTCCTCTCCAGCTCAAAGGCAGAAGAAATGCATCCACGCTTTGAGATGACCCACCTCCATCCACTGTTTTTTCTTGCCGAAAAATACAGCATAAATGAGCTTAAAAATAAAGTAATGGATGCAATACAAGACTTTGGAGCCCAACACCGTATACTCCCTGGTCCAAAGAACATTACACGGATCTACACCAACACACACGAGGGAAGCACCCCCGGACTCTACAGCGTCCTCACGCGCTCAAGTGTGAGAGCACTCAGCGACGGCGAATCTGAGGCGCAGAAACTTGCTTATCTCGCCAGTACTACTCCCGATTTTTTGGGTGATTACCTTGAAGCTCAATTTAAGTACAGTGCTCGTTTCCGTCCCGAGGGCGTTGTTGACCCTAGATTACGTGGCGAGAAAGGTGGATTTGTGAGATGCTTTTTCCATACCCATGCTAAAGGAGAGGTCTGTAACCTTGAGGGAGTTGGTTCTGGAACGAAATAGTAGGCGGAGAAAGGGAGGATATCAGCACATGATTGTTTCTTGGCTTGAGGATAGATTTCGTTTTCACAATCACATTTCTGCAGTGAGAGGATTCTTCTGACCGTTGACGGAACATGGCCTGATAGGTGAAAAGTAATTTGGGGATTAGATCTTGCTGGTAGATAATCAAATGCGCTCAATTCGTCTCGTAACATCCACTTCAGCTGATTTTTATTGTTGGTAAAAGGTCTGGTAGAATGGCGACCTCTCGGTCTATTAAATCTGGGGCTGACAGGAAGTTGAGTTCATCAGGTGAATCTTCGACAACTTTTCAAATTGACTTTAGAAACTTTTCCTTGTCAAGGGAATGCACCAAAAACTTCGAGGTTAAATAGTTGAGATCCGAGATCTCCTTTGCCCGTACCGCAACTCCTTCCCCCACCAACCAACAATTTTCCAACTCTGGAATCAACTTCACACTTCTGGCATCCTCTCGAGCCGTCCAAAATGGCATCTGCAGCAGATCAATCTGCGGCCAGCAGGTCTTCAAGCAGTGCTTTCGCAATAGCTGCTCCCAGCTCAGCGCCATCTGCAACAATCCTTTCTTTGGAATCATAAGTTCTGATTGTTCCAACATCCGTAGTACAATGAATCTAACATAAGACGAGGAATCTTGGCAAGGAGATGGTCACTATTTATGTTGGCCCAGAACGCAAAGACTTCATCGTCCACAGGAAGCTACTGTGCGAATCAGCCCAGTTCTTCAAGGGAGCGTTTATGAGAGACTTTGAGGAGGCACACAAAGGCGAAATTGTAATGCTTGAGGACAGTCCTGGGGCATTTTCCTTGTACGTCGACTGGATCTATCGATCAACCTTACCCACGGGCAATACCGAAGAGCACCTTCACAATCTCTACGGCCTCTACATCTTCGCCGAGAAACTTTGTCTCGTGGAGTTGAAGGACAAGACGATGGATTCGATTCAAGATATGGCTAAGAAGTACGACCTGAAAGATGAACTGATAACGGTGGATCTGGTGTCCAAAGTCCTGCTAAACACGAAGTCAAAATGGGAGGGACTTCGAGACTTCCTCATCTATCAAATGGTGTTTGCCTACCTCAACAGATACTTGGATGAGAATGAGGAGAATTCGCAGAGCGAGAACGAGTATGATTCCAGATCCTCCAAGGATGAGGACGATGACATTGCCACGACATATGTGATGAAGAGAGATATGAAGAAAGTATATGAGATTGCTATCAACTGCAATGACTTCCATTTCTTGGAAATGCTAATGAAACGACTCATATATGCGATTAAGGGAAAGGCATCTGTTCATATTACAGACCCCCGCGATCGGGATGAAGAAGACGAATTTGATCGTTGTTACTTTCACTGCCACGGAAAGGAAGTTGATTGCCGGGTTGTGAACAGAGCAAGCGATTCCTGAGGAAGTCAGATATAAACAAGAAGGCCTCATCTCGTGGGGTGGGAAGTTGCCAATTTGGAGCGGGCGGAGTTGGGGTTTAGCAAGGCAGGAGAGCCAATACCCATTGTATGAAGAAAGAGAATCAAGTTGATCGTTGGAGCAATGTCCCGCTTTGGGGTACGTACAATTAATGATTTGATTCGCTGTGATATGCTTAAATCGATCTTGAAAGCCTTGAAAAAGAGAAGTCCAGCGCTTTCCAAATCCACTTACTCTCAAAGCTAGATTCAATCCAGAAAAACACACCGTTGACAGTCTTTGGACCCTAAAAGCTATGGCAACATTGCCCCAATCGCACGCTCTACCTTCGCCGTGAAACAAAGCTTAAGTCACCTCGTGTCGTTGACTTCTCTCACCTTGCCAGCAATTTCCTGCCGCACATTCACCAATTCAATTTTCGCACTAACCTTTGCTTTAACCAGAAGCTCAAGCGAATACCTATCAAGCTGCAAGCCCATATCCTCCAATCATCTTCGAGCCTCCTCTTCCCCTCGACAACCTCAACCATCAACGAACCACTACCTCTCAATTTCAGTGGACTCTCAACTTTTCTAGAACCGCAGAGCAGAGCCAAGGTCAGTATCAGAGAAAATACTATTCAAGAGCGCTCGCTGATTGGTCGCAGTCGCTGAGACAGCCAGTCTCTTCACCTTTGAAGAGCAACAATCTGTTCACCATGGCTTCCGAGGCTCCCCCCGTAACAACACCAGTGGCTCTGGAACCGTAAGTTCCGATCGTTCCAAAATCCTAAAGTAGAATGGCCATGTGACTGATAGCAATCCTAGCAACCTTGGCAACAAGATGGTGACCATTTATGTTGGTCCGAAACGCAAAGAGTTCACAATCCACAAGGAGCTCATTTGCGGATCCGCCGACTATTTCGAAAAAGCCTTTAATGGAAAGTTTAAAGAAGGCCGTGAGGTGCGTTGATTTGGAGATACTGTTTCATTTTTCTGCAGTTTCACTACTCTTTGCTTAACACAGCATCTAGATTCCCCTGGAACGATGTGTTTTGCGCCAATGCTGACTTGTTCGAAATTACAGGGAATCATGTATTTGCCCGAGGACAATCCTGGAGCTTTCTCGTTCTTCGTCGATTGGCTTTACCGATCCTCACTTCCCGCTGGACACCCTCAGTCGTACTTGGTTAATCTGTATCATCTGTGGATCTTTGCGACCAAGATCTTCCTTACAAAACTCGCTGATGATGTTATGGACCGAATCCAAGACACTTGCAAGAAATACAATCAGTTTATCAGCGATGAACTTCTCAAAGAGATTTGGGGACTTACGGAGACCGATTCTATGCTCCGGACGTGGGCCTTCGATTTGAAGATGTACCAGATGTTCGAGAATAAGAAGCGTTCGGAAGATGGAGGCGATACCTTCTATTTCAGCGAGGACAATCGGTGCAAAGGTCTGTGGGAAATATTTCAGAATGACTTCAAGCTATTTCAGATTTTTCTCTCCGGCTTTGAATATATGGCACAACACAGAGACAAAGACCATTCCGACCCCCGAAGATACCGTGAACGGAATAGGTTGCATTGCTACTATCACGGCCATAAAGAAATAAACTGCGTCGCGGCTTGTTCCAACCCGAACTGATGAGTTAGCGATAGCAAGAAGGGAAAGAAATAATGGATATGGCTGGGGCGTATTGGATGAGGAGAGGATAATCTTGCAAGCAACATATTGACACTGGGGGAGAAAGGACATGCATTTGTGTTTTAGAGGAGTTGCATCGCCCATCACATTGATGGTTTAGCCGAGAGAACAAGGGGTCCGAATTGGCGCTCGGATTTGAACAGAGCAATCAAGAAAATCAAGCACGCCTGCATTGAAAAGAACGTGGACTTTCTTCCCAACTCGCCCGTGAAAATGCTTCCTCGTTACCCATGCTGCTAACATGCCCGCCTTTAACTTTCAAAGGCAACCTAAAATGGAAATCTGCTAATCTCATTATATCCAGGCTATTGGAATATTGAGCCGGAAGCTAAGTCTACTATTGCTTATGCTATCCCCTATTACTAATTAGCGTAAATACCCTTGTATTTTTCCATAGTAGTAATTAACTTCTTGATTATGCTCGACCTTAAGATATAATAAATACTTATTTTACTAAAGGAATACTACCCCTCTCTTCTATGGCCCTCCTTTAATCCCGACCTCCTCCCAACAGCCCGCCAGGCATGCTCCTAGCATATGCTCGACCTTTCGCCTCTGGCATATATTCGGCATATACCAACCCCTAACCCCGCAGGGTCTTTACACTCTAATACATCCCAATGCGGGGGCTCTCACCGCCCTTTCAACCCCCGGGACTAACCCGAACCTTAACCCCTAACCTTAAGCCCTAACCTTAAGCCCTAACCTTAAGCCCCCCTCGCAAGCTCGGGACCACCCCTCTCCTTCCTCGCCCGTGCATATGCAGGGCTTAAGGAGAGCATACGCTAAATCATAGTAGGGGACAGCGTCAGCAAGAGTAGGGATCAGCTGAAACCCCCGGAATATTCGACATGCTGTCCGATCTCAGGAAGCTAGCCCAAGCCTAGCTGGCGACTCTCTTCCTCTAATAAAGGAGCTATCTCAACAATTCTTAGCTGGGAAGCTACTTATTAAAGCTCTTCTGCAGCAGATGAACAAATAAAGTACCCTCAAGAATCACCAATCTAGACACCATAGGATCCAATATCAGCAACACACAGCAATGCCAAAAACCCCTTAGCACTTACTAAGCCGCTTCCTTGATTCTTGGACCTCGTCAAAGACATCGTTAAACACCTAGTTCCCAATTCACAACCGAGGAATCCCTCGAGCACCTTCCCAAATTCCTCAATCCCCTTCACCTAGACGGCCACCTTCGCCAAACACCCCGGGAAGCCAGCGCTTGCCGCTCCCCTCTCCCACCCTCTCCCCAAACTCAAATATCACCAACACACATTCAGAACAGCATTCATAAACTCTTTGTATTCGGCCCCTATCTCCACTTTACAAAGTCTATCCTCTCTCCCCCGCCCCTCCCCTGCCCTGCCCCTCTTTCCTATCCACCTTCCACCTAACCACCATTTCCCTTCCGAAAGTGCGAAGCCCCCCACCCAAACGCCAAAACACCACCATTCTATCCATCTGCACACACCAATCGCTTGCAATGTCGATTCAATGCTCAAGTTCAAAGTGCCGACTGTATTATACGTCTCCTTCCCTTCTCCTTTCCTCTCCCTTTACGATCCAGTCATATGCACGCTCAATCATCAACGTGCGCTCAACATCTCATCTCATCTCATCTCATCTCAAGTCGAAGAAGAAAAAAACAACCAACAAAAGGAGGAGGACGTCATGATCGCTAACAGACAAAGCGCACCACCGTGAAAGTTCGTGGTGAGAAGGAAAGTAGAGAAGAAACCTGATGCCTAGGCCTGGGTATCTGACGTGTCGAAGAAGTCTATGTCGTGCCATTCATTTCAATGCATATATGAGCGCCCTTATCGCCCGTCCGCCCTCCCACCCGCTCGCCAAATTCCATGTGTAAACCATGTCCCTCCCTTTACCCCACCCCACTGAGAAAAAGCTGAATGAAGGCCAAGAATCTAATATTTCAGAACCTAGGTTCGTGAAGGATTTGTGCGGGGAAAGGGTATCAAGGACTAGTCGGTACCATCATCTCCACGTCTTCCGGGTACGCCATATCAACCGGCATAGCGCCCTGTCGTTGAGAGATGACTTCTCGGGCGTAGAACTCGACGAGCATGGTGCCGTATGCTTCGAGCTCTTCGACGGGGACGGAGAGCCGGAAGTCGTTGAGGAGGAGGAATTGGAGTTCGAGGTGGTTGAGCTCTGCTAAGGGGAGGCCGCCGACCTATATTTTTTATAAGATTTAGAAATTTTGGATAGGGAGGAGGGGAAAAGGAGACATACTTTTGCGTAGCGGGAGTTGGTGTAAAATACATCGGAGAAGAACTTGCTTGCGCATGTTACCCCTGCTATGACCAGTCGGTGGATGTTGAAGCTGTCGACCACAAAGAAGTGGGATAGGGGAAATTCAGGGCTATTCTCTGCGGGCGGGGCCTGAGTGTATTGTGCCTTTTCCAGATCTGCTTGAATCTCCGGTACACTTCTCGAAGATGGCGGGCTATCTGCTAAATCTGAACCTTCAACTGAGTATCCTGAAGACGGTCGAGAATTCTCCTGGTCCATGGGCTCTCTGCCTAACGCCTGCATGGGAGTTGCATTGACCCGCTCCGTCATACGGTCAAAGTATACTAGCAGACTCAGAAAGACCTCGTAAGTCGTCGGACAGTACTTGTGTATGCGGCTCAAATAACTCAAAATGGTAATGCTTGGTACATTCTTCCCATGAAATGCGAGCACACTCGAGGAGAGCGGAGTCATGTTAACATTGTCCCCAGACGGTATGGGGCGGTGCAAGTCGTCATGTTGCCGGTCGTTTGTTGTGGTGATTTTTGTAAGAAGCCCTGCTACCATCTCAATGATGTCCGTGATAGGCATCCCACTAATCTCGTACTTCAAAGTTGGATCATCTGCGGTCCGCCGTCGCCCGGAGTGCCCTCTGTACGACAGGAACTCCTCCGTGGCAAAACTTTGGATATGTGCAAGGTCTCGGACTTTGATTGTATTTCCGCCATACTTCTTAACATCATCCAGAGATCTGGCCGATCTCGAATAGGGCAGGTAGGAGGTGGAAGGCGAGGAGGTCGTTCTCGTTCTCTGATCTAATGGTACATTGTACGGTGGGGGCGATCGCTCAAATGGCGCAGAAGAATGGGGAAAGTTCTCCTGGCTTGTGAACCGTTGTCGGGTGGTGTATGAATATATGTTCGGACTGGAGCTCGACGGCGGTGAGGGCGGCTCTGTCTTTACGGAACCCGTTCTTTCTGCACTCTCCTCGGTAGCTTGTTGAGATATTGCCCGTGCAGACGTGCTGGGAGGAGGAGTTTCTGCAGGTATGCTGGTAGGCTCTGGTCGCGGACTTGGAGGAGGTTCAGCTCGTGATCGAGAGGGTTGACGGTATTGTGATTCAGCTGGAGAGAGCTGTTGTCCAGGACCGGCTATCATCGTATGATGATTGTGGTGAAAGTGTGAGGAGTCTGATACGAAATCACTGATCACCGCAGCCATATCAGCCTGCTATCCGAATGGACGTTGGTAGACACTGGCAAGATGAGATTAGCGTTGATCTGGAGAATTCCGGTCCGGGCGCGATGAGTGCAAGATGACACGTAGGCAGCAGGAGGTCGCGTGCAGATTGGAAAGGGAAATGGAGGTCGAGTAGAATTTGTTGTTTGCCAAAGGTGAATTCGAAGGCAAGCAATCACATTGATCTGTCGAGGCTCTGCCCACAGGCAGGCGAACTTTACAACCAAAGGCCAGCGCAGATTCACTTGACGGTTGTAGAACGACGCCAGGCTCTTGGCTCCTCGAAATCTAAATCCTCTGCAAAAACCTCAGGGTGCTCGAATCATGGACGGCGCGTGAATTACTTGATGTCGTGGGGGTACCTCCACCGGGCTTATCTCCTCAGCGAGACGGGAAACAGCTTACCTGCAGCATTAGAATTACGGAAATAGGAGATCCAGGCTCGATGCAACTCCTGAAGACGCCAGACGATGGTGTCTGCGGTGGTGGTCGATATCGTGGACTTTCGTTGTTGGGGTGGTGTCGATTCTGGGAGCTGGACGTCCGCTCACAACTGCCCAGGGTCCGCCAAGAAAGTTGCGCCTAGCAAAGTCAGTGTCCGTGTCAGTGCCAATGGGCGAGGCGCAGGATGACGAACGACGACCTGGCAGGAGGCGAATCGCGGCGGATCTGATCTGCCTCTGGCTCTAGGTCGACGGGCTGGCAGGCTGGCGGGCTGGCACCACTGGGAAGGACTAATCGGCGTCGTCGCTCCAATGCAACACTCTGATCGGCGGGCTCGATATTGTCCTCAAACAATTCAGGAATCAAAAATCACAGCCACGCGGTCAGTCGGCGCACGCGTGGAATAGGCGGGCAAAAAAAAAGTCTGGGAAGGACAGGACACACTCTGGCAGAATCGCATGCGGTGCACTTGCATTTACATTTGTTGCATCCGGGAGGGATGCAGGAGGTCGGGATCCATGGGGGTTACGGCCTCCGAGTCGAGCCGTTGGATCTCTCCGGCCAACAGATTCCCAGGAGGCTGACACGAGGCACAACGAACGGAGTGCGTCGTGATGAGGAGGGCCAGGTTGGCCAACAGATCGAGACGCCCCCCATGCTGGACCTGTCCCCGGCTGGGCTCCCTGTCCACCGTGTCTTGTGCAACTCCAACTTGGTGCCGAAACCTCGACGCTCCGTGGCACGCCGGCACTTGATTTGACAGCTCGATATTTGATACGAAAAGGTACAAAGGCATATCGGCGGGATGCTTGCTTTTGCTCGCGGAGCCATCCGTATATTCCGACAGAACACCTTTCATGATTTCGTGCTTTCATCCGAGAGCCGTCCCTTCATCTCACCGCTGCTTTCGAAAGGATAGGAGAGCGCTCGACTTGACCGCTACTGCAACCCTGCGCGGGTAACCATCGGCAGCCAGAACACCGTGCCATTTAATGCTCCTCTCTATGGTACAAGTACATGCTGTGCCTATTGGTGACGCACGGTGTAATTCGTATCTGGCAGATACAAATGCCTGTTCGCGCCCTTCTTGGTCAAGACCACCATTCTGATAACACCGCCAGAGCTTCCATCCCATTTGATCGCCTCTTGCAGTGCGCCCTTGACGAAATTGACAGCCTCTTCTTCGTTCATTCCCTCCTTCCAGTTGGCGTCGCAGTATCCGTAGATATAGGTTGATCCCGATCCACCGATGGCATATGATTGCTTGTGTAGTGATCCTCCAAGAGGTATCGAGTATACTTGTCCTCCGTGTCGCTCGTCCCAACCTGCAATAATCAAGCCAGCACTATCCCCGTCAGCATCCGTGCATATTATTCTGGTAATTCATCCTTACCTCAATCTATCCTTATTCTCGTAGCACAACTCCTGAAACATGGCAGCAGCAGTTTGGGTTGTTGGTCGTCTGCCATTCTGGATGTCGTACATTCCCAACTGATAGTGAACGATGTCCGCGACTGCTTGAGTATCTGCAGCAGATCCTGATCTACAGCACCAGATGGTATCGTGAACTTGGGTAAGCTTGTCGGTCACTCGGTTGGCAATGTATGCTCCAGTCGTGGTTCTGCTGTCTGCGCCTGCAATTCATCACCATCAGCCTGCTTTTCTGTATTGAATAGGTTTGTGGGTAGAACAAACCCAAAATAACACCATCCTTGAAGTTGATTGCCATGCTGGATTTGGGTCAGGTCGGTGGTTAGGGTTTTGTTGACTTTGGGGCGAGCTTACATCGAAGTACCTAGACTACAGCAGAGTCAGTAAAGATTAAACTCTTGTTGCCTGCAAGAACTTACTTGACTTCGCCCTTCTTCAAGCGATCCATATCGACGTGAATGCCATCTGGGGAAAGCTTTGGTTAGCTGTCGTGTGCCAACAGAGCTCCAAGCAAGTTCGAATTACCTTCATTCAGCATGCCTGAAGTACCGAACTCCATCTTGCGAGGCTGGGTGTCTGACGAGGAAGATTGGAATCGGTCGGAATCGAGTTGTGAAGAAGTTTGTTGAGAGAAACTTCTCGTTGATGCTTGATGAAGGTTAACTCAGGCAGCATGGGCGACGCGGAAATCGTAGCGCGAGGCTGTCAACACGTGACCTGGCTTTCCCGATTTTGGTACTCCCCTGAATTTATCTTCAGCCTTGGCAATGGACGACTGGTTAGGGAGTTTATAGAGGCATACGAGAATGGCTAATCAATGTGGCCCTCAAATTTGAAGAATATGAGTCACACCTTCACAGTATTTGCAATAAGCTGTGTCTTCGCATTCTGAATTCTGCTCCCAAGCGTGGAGCGATTTTGGGAAAAGGCGCTCAAATGCAGACCCAGCAGTCCTATGATGGGAATAATGCTAAACCAGCCTCCACCATAAACGCCATGCTTCACAACCCCGTCAATGCTTTCCCATATATGTTACAAGAAACTATCAGTATCAACCTCCTCTCGTCAATCTAGAACATGTCAGCATAATTCCTCCCACAACAATGCACAAAACTCACCCTTCCTTCTCCAGCTCCAGCTTTGTAAAACCGTCCTTACTCTTCCCTTGCTCATCCTCTGCACAACCACAATCATAAAAGTCCCCAATCTTCGAGCAGTCAAACAGGTCCTTCTTCAACCTCTGATTGATCTTATTATGAACGTGGCAAGCCCACGCGGCTGCGGTCGATCTCGACGTAACCTGCGGAGGAAACTTCTTCAATAGCTTCTGGAAATGCCGGGCGCAGTCTCCACAGGGATAGAGTCGTGCAAAAAGGTGGATGTAGGATTTTAACGCGTCGCTGTCTTCTTCTGTCGGCCGATCAGGGAACTTCGCCATCATCGTGTGGAGCACCTTCCATGCTGCGTTTCCAAGCTCTGCCCTTTGAAGAGGTTAGCAGAAGCAAATTCCTTTTGGAGATCGGACATACTTCAGGGTGGCGTTCTCGAGCTTCGGTGCCGTGGCTTCTCCATGTAGAATCCCATCATCAATCTTCAAGCCGCCGCTGGGTCCGTTGTACTGTGGAAGGTAGTCGGGATGTCGCGTGCCCTCTGCGTTGTTCCGAAATATGGACACGAAGGAGATCCCAAGGAAAGTAGCCACGCCAATGATAGTGAGTAGGGTGATGTGCTGTCGCCGAGGCATGTCGAGACGATTGTTCTTGATGCGCGGTCTGCGTCGTGGCCCAGTTCTTACTTGCGCAACGTCAGCCTCACCTCGCCGAGGTCAGCATGTGGTGAATTATTGATTAGTGCGTGAGTAGTGACAAAGAGGTCTGTCGAGCGATCACCACAAAGCCAGCTCGTGGGTCATTGAAGCCACGCCTCGTCCTCGCATTGAAATTGTATAGCGCAACAGGCAAGGGATCCACCGTCCAGTATGATGGTAGTGGTGGGCCGATTGATCGTCCCAAACAGCTTGGCTCCGAGGGAACCCCTGCAGTTCCTGCAGCGGCGAGATCCCATTCCCCGCCGATGTCACTCCGAAGCCGCACAAAAATAAATACTGTCTTGCTGACAACTCCTCTTACTAAACATTCTTCACCTCCCCTTCCTTTGTCTTTTCCTTTCTTTATTCCATAATTACTTCCCTCCTCCTCGAAATCTATCAGAATGGTCTTCCCACCGCCCCCCGTTAACACGATTGACTGGGACGACATTGGATTCAAATTTCGAGAAGGTATTTCCACCCCGCACTCCGCACTCCGCACTCACTGTCATGACTCACTAACCTTCTCCGCAGTCAATGGCCATGTAGAATCCCACTACAGCGTCAAGACCGGCGTCTGGTCGAAGCCCGAATACATAACGGACCCTTTCCTGCGCCTCCATGGCATGGCACCAGGGCTTAATTATGGCCAGCAAGCCTACGAGGGCTTGAAGGCTTTCCGCTCTCCGAACAACGAAATCACCATCTTCCGACCCACCAGCAATGCTGCACGCATGGCACACTCTGCAAGCTTCATCTCCATCCCTCCAATCCCCGAATCTGTTTTCAACGAGTGCGTACATGTGGCTGTCTCGCTGAACGCTGAATATGTGCCCCCTCATGAGACTGGTGCTGCGATGTACATTCGACCTCTGGTCTTTGGCTCGAGTGCTCAATTGGGTTTGAACCCACCAGAGGAATATACTTTCTGCGTCTACGTGCTCCCAGTCGGTGTCTATCATGGTGTCCACCCTGTCAAGGCTCTTATTCTGGAGGAATTCGACCGAGCTGCCCCAGATGGAACTGGAAGTGCAAAGGTTGGAGGAAACTACGCGCCAGTCTTGAGATGGAGCGACAAGGCACGGAATGAAGGCTACGGAATCACATTGCACTTGGACAGTAAAACAAGGTCCGAAATCGAAGAGTTTTCTACAAGTGGGTTCATTGGTGTGAAGAAGGACGGCGAGGACATCACATTGGTGGTGCCTGATAGCAAGAACGTCATTTCAAGTATCACTTTGGATTCTTGCTTAGATATTGCCAAGAGCTTCGGATGGAAGACGGAACGCCGCTGTGTAAGTCCTGTTCGGTGATTTCTCGGTCAAGGCTGACTCTCCAGATCAAATACGAACAACTCCCGAGCTTCAGTGAAGTCTTCGCCGCCGGTACAGCAGCTGCTCTTGTTCCCATCAAATCGATAACCCGAAACTCCCGCAACGAGACGTTCTCCTACATCCCGGCCGACTCCGAAGAGCCAGGCCCAGTCTGCGTCAAGTTGCTTACAACATTGAAAGGCATCCAGGCGGGCAAGATCAAGGATACATTTGGATGGAACAGTAAGGTTGAGCAGGTTGACATCAAGAAATACGCCGCTGGCGAGACAATAAATGGCGTTAACGGTAAGAGTGTGGATGCATTGCCCTAAAAATTACAGTGGAAAAAACAATGTTGGATTACCAAATCTCGCCTTCGCTATTATCATTTCATGCATTGGCCGTCATCTCATATCTCATGTTCCCCTTGCCCTGGTCGCCCAGGACAAGCTGTCATCATGTCTACCTACAAGTGTACCGATGCCGCTCAATGCCGCTAGAGAACAAACAAAACCATGCTCCGAAAACCAGAGATTATTGCCTTATTATGAAAGGCGTTGAGATTAGTTACCAGGCAGTGTAACGTTGACGGAAAGTATCGGGCCCGTACCGTTCTGCATCGACAACGTCAATCTCAGTCCAGTCTGACTTGAGGTCTACCTACCATACGAAGAATCCATTCGTATATCCTGCGAGTATCTTCTACCAACATGGCGATCATCCATGTATTGATCTCGGCCATATTGCGTACCAACATATGAAGGAGGAATGTGGTTTGGATTCACATGATGTGGATATTGGATGATAGGGGGTCGGCGTTCGCTCACATATCTCTCTGGTTCCTGGCTCCTGCAGACCCGTTAGTATTGGGACAGAAATATATAGATCCTTCGAATGGCTAACATACCCCTGAGAGTACGATTCCTCAGACCATTCTTCAAAACCCGGCCTCAACCGCTCAAACGAAATCACATGACTCGGCCCCTGCGGCAACGAGCCCCTTTCCAGAGCAGCATTCCTCATTCTCACCGCATTCGCATCCCGTTGTCCTGCTTCATAAGCCGCACGGATATGGTACTCATTCGGCTGCGCAGGCTGATATCCTCTGATCGGGTACTGTGGCGGTATAATCGTAGGCTTTTCCCATCTCGGTTGTTCTGCCCTCCCATACGCCATTGGATTTACCTCCGAATGCTTCGGCTTGAACCTCTGAGAAAGCGTCCTGTGTTTCGAGCGCCTTAGATTTCGACTCTGAATACTAATCGTGGAATCCGAATCACAAGAACCATCATCCGAATCGTCCCCCAGAGCCTCCTTCCTAAGTCTCGATTTCGAGCTTCTCCTCCGACTCCTCTTCTCTTCCACTCTTTCGATCTCCTTTCCCTTTCCCTTCGACTCCCTTCTTTCCCTCTCTTTCGTTGATTTGCGCTTCTCTTTAGGAGAGTCTTCAATAGCCTTCTCCTTCTCCTTCTCCTTCCCCCGACTCCGACTCCTACTCCCTTTCTTCTCTATCTCCTTCCCCTTTCCCCCTCCTCTAGTGGACACCTCACTCTCCATCTTATTCCTCTCCTTCTCTTCCACCTGCAGCGGGGCCCGCACAAAGAACACCCTAACACACCTCGTCCTCCCCTTCCTCTTCTCATCCCTTACCTTAGCAGCCTCACAAACACTCCACTCTAACTTCTTCCCCTCCCCATCCATCGTACTCGCCCCACTATCCCCCTCGCCCACCAGATCCACGAGAACATTATAAACCGCGCCGCTCTGCTCCGTGCTCAATCTCGCGATCTTATCCGCGATACTGGCTTTGTCCTTATCCTGAAGAGAAGAGAGTTCGGCGATGAGTGAGGATTGAGGGAAGTTGGATTCTTTGACGAGGGGCGTTGTCCAGCTTGGTTTGGCCTCTGGTGCGGTGGAGGGAGAGGAAGAGGAGGGGTAGATGGTGAAGGCGCGGTAGATGGATGGGTCTGGGAGCGGCGGTAGTACGCCCATCTTTTCTCTTGGGGTGCTGCGAACCCCCGAACCTGCGAGGTCCTCGCTCTTGGATCCCTCAAATCCTCGCTCCGTCCCTCCAAATTTTATATATATATCAGGTTACCAGATCTGAAGCGCAGTACCCACTTCTCCGCTGAACAATAAGAAAGAAATCGAGCAGCGCGCAAGGAAAGATCAGTCGGAAGAAAGGAAATCACAAGATGAAATACGAGCCCGACGCAGACCGACCTTATCACCCGGAGTCTCCAATCAGTCCAGAATTAATTTTTCCAGTGACTGCAGTTTTTGAAGAAAGCGGATTCGTGCGCAGGGCATGCATGACATGTGGATCATTGGAGGCGAGGCTGCCAGCGAAGCTTGCGCCGTGCAGACCGCTGCATGTTCGCCGGCGAACAGCCATTCGGTCTCCAAATGCCGGTGGGGATTTCATGTTTCCATTGGAATTTGGAAGGCTGAGTGAGATGTCTGGTGATCGTAGAGGTGCCAATTGAGTGAGTGTGGCGATGATTTGGGAGCAGGTAGGATGTGGATTGGTTTTGCGAGTGAGGGGTGAGTGGTGAAGAGTGAAGAAGTAGAGTCGGAGATTATGCAGATGTGGTGGTTTGGTTTGGATGGAAATGCCATGTGTGGGTGATGCACAGTGTGTCAAAAAAAAAATTAAGGTAATTAATTATAATGAGAGTAAAGGTTAATTGATTTCCTAAGAAGAGAGAAGGAGAGCGAGGTAATATATATGTGAATTATTTACTCCGGATATTACATGACCGCACCACGTGACTAGGGGAGCCAAAACCCCTACCACAATACTTATATACAAAGATAAGTAAAGTGAGCAAAGGCGGAATACTAGCTATTAAGCCTATTATAGTAAGGCGATATCTAAATTAGGCTAGAATAAACTTTACTTTTGCGCCATAATGCTTGTATTATCTTTATAGTCACGTGTAACACCACGTGATCCAATAATTAATTATATTTAAGTAAATTAAGTAAATATTTAATTATAATTTGATTACTAGGGGTTTGACTTAATTTAATTTAAATACTGGCCAATAATTATAATTAATTAAATTATTTGACACACTGGTGATGCATGCTTACTTTGCGTGAAGTGTCACGTTTTGGGGTACGTTGCTGGCAGCCTTCAATTATGTTTTTTCTGCTTGAGGTAAAGCTCTGGATAGAGCCGCTTCTCACTTCGTTGTACGGGGAAATGTAAAACGACTCCCCCCCGTCCGGACATAGTTCGTACGCATCATTGCACGCAAGGTTGTACCACTGCAGTGGTGGGTTTCCTTTCGAGTCCCTGTCGACCACAAGAGTTCGCCAGTATATTTCCTTTAAATACTTCTGTTATATATTTGCCCCCTTGAGACTATTAAGTCATAAGTTAGGAATTTTTCCTTTCTCGGCTCGGCCTCCTATCCAAGCAATAGCTGGGAGTTGAAAGCCTTTACAGGTAAGAACGAAATAGGTATCATCATCGTTAAAGGATACAGAGGCACAACGACTCCCAGAAGTATAGTATATGCGTTAGTGGGGTAAGCAAACTAGAGTATCTGCGTGCTATCAAACGTAAATGCCTTGGTAATTTCGTCTATATGGAAGGGCAGAGCGCGGCAAAACCTAAGACGGCAAGTTTGTTAAAGGCTGCGCCCAAGGACGGCAGATAATCTTTAGGGATCGTGAACTGGTAACCGCTTGTTGGATAGCATTTTTATAGACTTGAACAATGGACTATCTATAATCTGGAACGAACCCTATGTAGTCCTTAGCCAAAGATGCCAAGGCGAATACCACATCGCGACCGTCTATTGCTTTGAACTCTGCGAGGTAGGAAAGCAATGCTTCCATTATACAAAGTCGGCGGGGTTATCGCCATCTCTTATGCGAGGCAAAACTCTATCGTAAGCTACAATGAGGGAATGTACACCAACGCCACGAAGTTCGCCGAGAGAAGAAGGGTCAAAATAAGAGAGTGCTCCCGTGGCTATTATAGGGACGACGGAAGGTGTTCCAAACATAGCGATTGAGGCGATAGCTCCCAGCAAGCCAGGGGCCCAAGGATTTAACTGAAGTTCCGGCCAAGAGTTGCGAACGGATTCGTTTATCTCATCCAATTTCTCAAGGAATAATCCAACTGCCTCACAGAAGAGTGCCCACGAAACTAACGCTGACCCACAGCGCAACACGGCGTGTCTTGCAAATGCAACTTCTTGGACCACCCATCTACGCGTGAGCCAACTTCTTAGCGTCAGATTGAAAAGAGCCTTCCATGAATTCAAAGATCCTGGATCATCAGCTAGTCTGTCGATCCCTTTCGCGGAAATATTCATTATGAATTCCATTGCAAAATCGCTGTCGTTTGTATCCTCACCAAGCTATATTACGTCCTCAACCATACTATTGTCCCTAGAATATTGGACAAGCTTATTCCCAGGATCTACGATAGCTTCGGGTCGTAGCCCGAATATCTACGTGTGAGAGGTAAGAAAGATAATAGTTCAGAGGTTATAGCCACTGTTTCCCATCCGACCAGGGCATAGAAGGGAAGAGTCATCGGAGAATGGAGAGATAGCAGGTGAAAGAATGGGCACCAGTGCCCGCAGTAGTCCAGCGTGTGAGTTCATAAAGTGTGGAAGTAATGGGAGGTGTGGGGGTACTTACAGACTATAAACAGGGATTCGAAGGAAGAGGGGGGGGGGGGCTTGGTATCTTTCAAGTGGGTTTCGCGAGGGCATTACGGTGGTTGGGGTCTAGAAGAGGTATAACTTAAATATGTCGACTAAAGAGAGGTGGAGAGAAAAGATTGAGGTGAAATATATTTCCAAAATAGGTGGAATCTTATTCCGTCTGACTTTCCTAGCTTGTGCCACACAAAACGAACAACCATTGATACATGAATCCATTTCATCGTAAACACCAAGATAATGCCACATTCCCTGCCTCATCCATTGCGCCTCTATTTTGTTGATTCCATTTGCAGCTGTGCTACAAGTATACGGGTCCCAATACTTTTGGAGAACATCAAAGGCACGAATGATCGCTCGACTCGAGACTATTTTGCATCAGATTAATACAAAGGCTTCAACACACTGGCACTTACTTGATTCTATCTGTTGCTCAAGAGATTTACAACTGCAAAATGATTGTTCTCCTCCGCGAGCTTAATGGCGTCTTCAAAGCCCGTTCCACGAAGGACATTACCTTTTGCTCCAGCATTCAGAAGCAATTGGACCATGTCTAAGCGGCCATGCTCAGCAGCTCCTTCGATTGCATATCGGCCTTCAATCAAGGAAGGCGCTGCATTGACTTCGGCCCCTTTTTCGAGAAGTAATTTGGCCAGCATGACGTCGCCAGATATGGCAGCACCTTGCAGGGCCGTGATTCCACCATGATGAACTGCCGGCTTTGAATTGATGTGCGCGGCCTTTTCTTCGAGAAGGAATTGTAAAGCTCCATATCTGGGCGTTTCTCTGGACGTGGCAGCTTTGAAGAGGCGGTACGCCCAAATCGATACCCCGGAGCCTCGTTGATGTTTCAGCTCGTCACGGTCAACGATGCATGCTTCACAAATTTTGAGTAGTCCCATAAGCCCGCTGCTCAGGCTGAGTCTTGGTGTCCTAGAGCTCCCAGGTATAATTGCCTTCCTCCTCTTCTATCTCCTTGTCCTGCCACCGACATGTAC